>NC_068447.1:14288816-14376316 GCF_023373465.1 Oncorhynchus keta
AGCGTTTTCCACCACCATCAACAAAACCCCAAATGATGGAATTTCTCATGGAAGAGTGGTGTCGCAGGCCTTCAATAGAGTTCCAGACACTTGTAAAATATATGCCCAGGTGCATTGAAGCTGTTTTGGCTCATGGTGGCCCAACGCCCTATTAAGACACTTTAGGTTGATGTTTCCTTTATTTTGGCAGTTACTTATATTTGAGAGTGAATAACGTATTCAACTGTATTTCCAGCACGATGCCTGTAAGTACATGCATGGGTCTCACACAGCATGCGATTCATTAGATATACTGTATGGGCCTAATTGCAAGATATCAAAGAGCAGTTGATTGCCCTTTCAGTATGTTCATCTCAGAGAAGCTAGCGTGAGTTGCATTAAATATCTGGTGGCATCTGTTCTTTTTGCAGCCCTAACACTGAAAAGTGATGCTGATGATGATTTACGTTTTTTTGCAAGATCCTTTATACTGTCCAATGCACATTCTCTGGGTCCAATATGTCTCTGAGCAAAGGTAAGTTCATCAGTCACTTAACTTCAGACCAAGTTTCCAACAACTGAGGGGTGGGGATGGGCTTCAATTTGGAAGTTTGTAAAAAAAAAATTTAAAAAATTGCAAGCCCCCCCCCACACACACACACATAAAAAAAAAAATATATATATATATATATAATAATCTGGTGGGGGACCCCTGGTGGTCGGTGCCCCGGGGCTCCAAATGCGATAATCCGGCCCTGTTTTTTGCAGATCCTATATTTGTGGAGAACAATTTAGGTGGGGGACATTCAATAAGTCAAGAAGCAGTAAAACTAATTGTGTTGCAAAAGGAGGTCAAGAGCATGAATTCTTCAAAATAACCATCCATGCCTTTGGGGAATAGCTCCCCAAGTTGGAGCTCTAAACTGTCAAATAAGATACAATTAGATGCTTAATGAGCCCTAGGTACAGACCCTCTGGACTTGTCAGCCAAAGCATATAATATATGTTCAGGTAATGAATATTACATGATCAAGTTGAAGTCTGAGAACACATATTGCCTTTTGAATCAAATGATCGGAAATAAAATAATATTTACATATCATGATACTGTATATCACTTGTAGCAGTTTAACCTTACCGGAGGCTACTTATTTATGGGACACAGTGAAGGGGGATACTTAGTCAGTTGCACAACCGAAAGCATTCATTCAAAATGTGTCTGACGTATTTTAATTTATCTAGCCAGGTAGTTGCTGTTTATTATTTTGGGCACCTGTGTAATCCAGAAAATGTACTACAACATATCGGAATGATGAGCATGATCTATAAACCTGCAAAGAAAATACATACATTCCATTATGAGAATATGTTTAGGCTACTTTGTGTTGTCCTATAAACATGCATCCAAAGATGATGAATATGGATGATGGTTGATAATCTTAATAAGAAGCATTTCCAAGGTTAAAGGCTGACTGTGAGGCAACATTATTGGTCAACTTGAGTATCACCGTAACCTAAACCACACAGTCACAGACAGAGAGGGATGTGATAGATACATAGGCTACTCAGACAAAATGTGATATTATAATCAAACAAAGCATTTTGAAACTTTTTCTAAATTGCCACACTGAGGAGAGGAACAGAGTAGGCTAGTCTACTGTAGTCTACTGTAACTGGATAACGCCCTTACCTCTGTACCAAATGCAGGCGGCTTCCAATTGAACGATGTCTTCCACTCCTTGGTTACAAGAATTTCGCTGTCACCTTGAAAATTAAATGACCAATATCGACATCTTCGGTCGTAATAACCTTGCGGATGTTGAATTTGAACCTTTCTCGCTATCTCGAAGCTCGCATTACAATACAATAACCGACTTCTGTAAAATCATAACATCAGTGCATTATAACCTGGCCCGACGTTCCTCACTGTATTTGAAGCACTATGCGCGCTCCACAGAATACGTCGCTAAAGTCCGCCTGTTTTACTATCATTAGCCAATAGAATTATTGGGCCACGAGTATCCTCCAATCACATGGAGGAGGCTATCGTGCTTTCTCTCAAACAATGATGTAATGCTTCAGTTTTCATCCTGCCCTAATGTTTACCGATGCGCCAGAAAGAATGAGACAGAATTGTAAGTCATGTTATGATTCGGTCATCGATTAGGTCATTCACTTTCTGTAAACGAGAAATAGTTTCAGTGAGGTCATGTTTTCCAGTATAAAGGTAATGTGCCAAACATGATACAGAGACACAATGTAATTTATTATGTACACAAACACAGTGCATTTTTGATGGCAGCATTGTTATTGGTGGATTATGATATTGTTATGATTTATTATGTACTTTTCTTACCTCGCATTATTATATGAAATTATGAATGTTAAAATGATATATCACAGAATGAAATATGAGTTGTAGTTTTGCGTTCTCATCATACTCTCCTCTTTACACCGTCTACATAGCAACCGCTAATCCTTTGTTGACATATAGCAGTGGTTCTTTAAAGGACGAACATGCACTGTCAAAGCGACCCATTTGTTTCCATTTCAGACGGTTTTTCCTCCACTAAGCCACTAAATGACAACCTGCATGTCAGTTTGTGTAGCTGTGGCATCTATCCAATTCCTTCATTCACCAGTGGGTGATGAAGATCTACAACTCACAGGCAAGAGATACCATGGACAGGCAATTCTAAATTTTTAATCCAACCTGCTATTCTACACATTTTTCCATGAGGTTGAGAGAAATTGTTGAAGTTTTAAAGCTAATTTCCAGCAATGGCATCTTTACCTTTATTTTTTTTTATCATGTATGAAATGTAACATGTTTTATTACCTACCTACTTTAAAGTATAATATTGCTTACTTAGGTATTGTATGTTTTAATATGGGGCTATGTATTGTCATGCATTTAGGTTCCATGTGTTTCATCCATCATGCAATAGTTGCAACGATTTATTTATTCACAATCTCTGTATTTCAACATTCCAAAGCAATTCAATTACTATCTGAGGTCAGTAAGTGATATGAAAACTAGACAATAGCAAAGTGGATTGAGAAGAATCCAAAAGGATTAGATATGACATGAAATTTTATATTTGATTCCCAACCCTGTTATCCCCAAAACCCATTTAATATCCCAGACACTCTTAACCTTTATTTAAACCAGGTAGTACTATCGAGGTTAAGGATCCAAGGATTGCATTTACAGAAGACTGTTTGTCATGTACACTACCGTTCAAAAGTTTGGGGTCACTTAGAAATGTACTTGTTCTTGAAAGAAAATCAAATTTTCTGTCCATAAAATAACATCAAATTGATTAGAAATACAGTGTAGACATGGTTAATGTTGTAAATGACTATTGTAGCTGGAAACGGCTGATATTTAATGGAATATCTACATAGGTGTACAGAGGCCCATTATTAGCAACCATCTGTGTTGAACTGTGTTCAAATTGCACATTGTGTTAATCCAAGTCCTCATAGCGCTTGATGGTTTTTGCGACTGCACTTGAAGAAACTTTTAAAATTCTTGACTTTTTCCGGATTGACTAACTTTGATGTCTTAATGTAATGATGTACTCTTGTTTCTCTTTACTTATTTGTGTCACGACTATGACCGAAGGTGGCTCCCCTTCCCGTTCGGGTGGCGCTCGGCGGTCGTCGTCACCGGCCTACTAGCTGCTACCGATCCCTTTTCCCCTTTTCGTTTTGTTTGGTCTAATTGGTTTCACCTGTTCCTTGTTTGGGGTTTTAGGTTATTTAAGTTCAGTTAGCCCGCCTGTGTTCGTGCGGGCTTGTTTGCAGGGTTTGGTTCAGGAGTGTCCTGTCATTGATTTTCCGCTGTAAAGTGTATGTACCGGTGTTGTACATTTTGGAATATTTTACGCCTGTGTTCGGCGTTACCCTCTTTTGTTTGCTGTGATTGTTGCGGAATGTTTTTTTTCCCGAATCCTCTGCTCTATGCGCCTGACTCCACACCCATCACTCTTCGAAGCCTAACAGAAGCCCACACCATCAACTATGGAGTCAGCAGGAGCAGCAACCACCCCTCTCCCAACGATGGAGCGTGTCCTTCATCATACGTCCATCCTCCATCGGATCGGCGATGGATCAGATGATGGAGAGGATGGACCAATGGGAGAGGAGTGGTCTCCCTACTTCCCCTCCAACCCCCCACCTACAACTCTACAACCTCCTCCAGCGGTATCCGGAAACCAGCGCGCTGCGTATTGCACCTCCGAGGGAGTACGATGGAGCGGCGGCGGAGTGCCAGGGATTCCTGCTCCAACTCGAGCTTTACCTGGCCACCGTTTGGCCGACTCCCTCGAACGAGGATAGCGTGAGCATAATCGTCTCTTGCTTGACGGGTAGAGCCCTGGAGTGGGCCAATGCCGTCTGGATCGGGCCCGACTCGGCGAGGGGCCACTACCCGGGTGAGGGATTGTTCCATCTCAGGCAGGAGACGAGGAGCGCGCAGGACTTCGCACTGGAGTTCCGGACCTTGGCCACTGGGGCGGGTTGGAACGACAGGGCCCTAATAGACCATTACAGGTGAAGCCTGAGAAAGGACGTCCACAGGGAGCTGGCTTGTCGGGACACCACGCTCATCCTGGACGAGCTCATAGACCTGTCATTCAGGCTGGACAATCTGCTGGCTGCTCGCGGACGTTCTGAAAGGGTCCTGTCTCTTCCACCTCCTGGCCCTCCCGCTCCCATACCAATGGAGTTAGGGGGCGCATCGAGGGGGACCGGAGGAGGAGGCTCCTCCTGCACCAGCTGTGGCCGGAGAGGGCACACTTCCGGTCGGTGCTGGAGGAGTTCATCTGGGAGTCGAGAGGGCAGGCAGAACACTTCTCGGTCACCCCAGGTGAGTCAACACCACACTCACCCAGAGCTTCCTGTTGGTCACATGTTTTTATTAATTTGTTTCCCCCAATTTTCTCCTTCTCTCCAGCATAAGGCTCTAGTCGATTCAGGCGCAGCTGGGAGCAGCTGGGAACTTTATAGATCGCGGACTTGCCCAGAGGTTGAGGATTCCGTTAGTACAGATAGATCCCCAGGAGTTTCCATCAGTGCTACGATGGTGGAGAGTCCAGACCAGGTTTCCACCGTGCGCCTTCCTGCTGAGTATGTCGATTTGGCTATTGCCTTCTGTAAGAAGAAGGCGACCCAATTACCACCCCATTGACAGGGGGATTGCGCGATAATTCTGCACTGCCCAAGAGTCACATGTACCCATTGTCCCAGGAGAAGACGTTGGTTATGGAGACATACGTCACGGAATCTCTGGGACAGGGGTACATTCGACCCTCCACGTCACCCGTCTCCTCAAGTTTCTTTTTCGTGAAGAAAAAGGATGGAGATCTGCGTCCGTGCATTGATTATCGAGGTCTCAATTCCATTACGGTGGGTTTTAGTTACCTGTCATCGCTACGGCGGTGGAATCATTTCACGGAGCGCGGTTCTTCACGAAACTGGACCTCAGGAGTGCGTATAATCTGGTGCGTATTCGGGAGGGAGATGAGTGGAAAACCGCGTTTAGTACCACATCTGGCCATTATGAGTACCTCGTCATGTCGTATGGGTTAAAGAATGCTCCAGCCGTCTTTCAATCCTGTGTAGATGAGATTCTCAGGGACCTGCAAGGACAGGGTGTGGTGGTGTATATTGACGATATCTTGATCTACTCCGCCACACGTGCCACGCATGTGTCTCTAGTGCGCAAGGTACTTGGGCGGCTGCTAGAGCATGACCTGTACATTAAGGCTGAGAAATGTGAGTTTTCCAAACGAGCCGTTTCCTTCCTGGGTTATCGCATTTCCACTTTGGGGGTGGTGATGGAGTGTGACCGTGTCAAGGCCGTGCGTAATTGGCCGACTCCGACCCCGGTAAAGGAGGTGCAGCGGTTCTTAGGGTTTGCCAATTACTACCGGAGGTTTATCCGGGGTTTTGGTCAGGTGGTGGCTCCCATTACCTCTCTGCTGAAGGGGGGGCCGGTGTGTTTACAGTGGTCGGCAGAGGCGGACAGAGATTTCCTCCGTTTGAAGGCGCTGTTCAACGACGCTCCGGTGTTGGCGCATCCGGACCCCTCTTTGGCGTTCATAGTGGAGGTGGCCGCGTCCGAAGCTGGGGTTGGAGCCGTGCTCTCACAGTGCTCGGGTACGCCACCGAAGCACCGCCCCTGTGCTTTGTTTTCGAAGAAGCTCAGGCCGGCGGAGCGAAACTATGATTTGGGGGACAGGGAGCTGTTAGCTGTGGTTAAAGCCCTGAAGGTGTGGAGACACTGGCTTGAGGGGGCTAAGCACCCTTTGCTCATCTGGACTGACCACCGCAACCTGGAGTATATCCAATTATTAGGAGACTGAATCCTCGTCAGGCAAGGTGGGCCATGTTTTTCACCAGATTCAGATTTGCGATCTCGTATATACCAGGTTTCCTTAACACTAAGGCCGATGCGCTGTCCCGTCTCTACGACACCGAGGATCGGTCCATCGATCCTGCTCCCATCATTCCGGCTGCTAGGCTGGTGGCACCCGTAGTATGGGAGGTGGACGCGGACATTGAGCGGGCGCTAAGGGGGTAACCTGCGCCTCCACAGTGCCCGGAGGGTCATAGGTACGTGCCGCTTGCTGTTCATGATCAATTGATTCGGTGGGCTCATAGTCTACCCGTGTCGGGTCACCCGGGGATTTCGAGGACAATGCGGGGTCTTAGGGGGAAGTACTGGTGGCCCATCTTAGCTAAGGATGTCTCCTCCTGTTCGGTGTGCGCCCAGAGCAAGGCTCATAGGCACTTGCCTAGAGGGAAGTTACAGCCCCTCCCCATTCCACAATAGCCGTGGTCTCATCTATCGGTGGACTTCCTCACTGATCTTCCCCCGTCTCAGGGAAATGATCCTGGTCGTTGTGGATCGGTTCTCTAAGTCCTGCCATCTTATCCCGTTGCCCGGTCTCCATACGGCCCTACAGACTGCGGAATTTCTGTTCACCCACGT
The DNA here is from genome assembly GCF_023373465.1 of Oncorhynchus keta. NCBI lineage: Eukaryota > Metazoa > Chordata > Actinopteri > Salmoniformes > Salmonidae > Oncorhynchus > Oncorhynchus keta. The sequence continues at coordinate 14,295,796 of NC_068447.1, forward strand.
CTTCCGGCACTATGGGGTCCCTGAGGACATCATTTCTGATCGGGGTCCCCAGTTCACATCCCGAGTGTGGAAGACGTTTCTGGAATGTCTGGGGGTCTCGGTCAGCCTGACCTCGGGGTATCACCCGGAGAGTAATGGGCAGGTGGAGAGAGTGAACCAGGAGGTGGGTAGCTTTCTGCGGTCGTATTGCCAGGACTGGCCAGGGGAGTGGGTGAGATACGTCCCCTGGGCTGAAATGGCCCAGAACACACTCCCCCACTCCTCCACCAACATGTCACCGTGTTGGGCTACCAGCCTGTCCAGGCCTGTCCAGGCACCGTGGCATTAGAGCCAGACAGAGGCTCCTGTGGTGGAGTAAATTCATAAAAAATCCTACAATGTGAATTTCTGCATTTTTTTTCTTCTCATTTTGTAGTGTGTACCTATGATGAAAATTACAGGCCTCTCTCATCTTTTTAAGTGGGAGAACTTGTACAATTGGTGGCTGACTAAATACTTTTTTGCCCCACTGTATATTGCACTGGTCATCCCCAAAGCCAACACTTCCTTTAGCCACCTTTCCTTCCAGTTTTCTGCTGCCAATGAGTTGGAACGAATTGCAAACATCTCTGAAGCTGGAGTCATATCTCCCTCTCTAACTTTAAGCATTAGCAATCAGAGCAGCTTAACTATCACTGTACCTGTACACAGCTAATCTGTAAAAAGCACACCCAACAACCTCATCCCCATATTATTACTTACCCTCTTGCTCTTTTGCACCCCAGTATCTCTACTTGCACAACACCATCTGCACATCTATCACTCCAGTATTAATGCTAAATTGCCTACCTCCCTACTCTTCTACATTTGCACACACTGTATATAGATTTGTCTATTTTTATTTTATTTTGTATCATTGACTATGTTTGTTTATGTGTAACTCTGTGTTGCTGTTTTTGTTGCACTGCTTTGCTTTATTTTGGCCAGGTCGCAGTTGTAAATGAGAACTTGTTCTCAACTGGCCTACCTGGTTAAATAAAAGTTTAAAAAAGGGGTATTTTACCAAATCTTCTGTATACCCCCCTACCTAGTCACAACTGATTGGCTCAAATGCATTAAGAAGGAATTAAATTACACAAATGAACTTTTAACAAGTTAATTGAAATGTATTCCAGGTGACTACCTCATGAAGCTGGTTGAGAGAATGCTAAGAGTGTGTAAAGCTGTCATCAAGACAAAGGGTGGCTACTTTGAAGAATCTCATATATAAAATACATTTGGATTTGTTTAACACTTTTTTGGTTACTACATGATTCCATATGTGTTATTCTATAGTTTTGATGTCTTCACGATTATTCTACATTAAATAATCATTGAAATGACTGAACATATCAAATGTATGATAAGGTCATATGTTCAAAATGTACATTTCTATCTCAGGTTGATATATCTTTGTTGCATTACCATGATGAAATTACAGACTTCTCTCTGATAATTCAACCTCAGTGTACACAGTCCTGAGAGCAAATAAGTTGTTTGTGTTTATAGGGCTCCTTCACACACTCTGGTTAATGTGTGAGACCTCAGACCTGTGTGTCTGTCTTTCAGCTCCCCAGCGCTGAATGAAAAACAATCACATCCCTTGAAATCCGGGATTAAGTTGGATTAGGAAGGCAAATATTAATTCTCCCGGGTCGGGACTTTATTGTGCTTGGTCGGCCTCAGTCTGTCACTCTGGGACAGTCACGTTGCAAGTGACACAGAAACATCCAAATGCCTTAGGACTTCAGAGTCATTCTGATACTGAGATTCTCAAAGTGAATTCCAGTATGCCATAGAGAAATGTATTTAATGCTGTCCGCATCTAGTGTTGTGTAGGATAATACCAGTTAGACAAAGAAGTGATATAATTTCTGTGTTGAATGCTAGAGGAATCAAACTCGCTGGATTTAAAATCAAATATTTTATATAAACAAGAAAACTGAAGATGTTACATTCATGTCTTTTATTTAGGATAAACATTTACTTGTAATAATTCAAAACTCATCTTGATAAAATTTTTATGATTTCATCTGTGATGTCATGTATATTTCTGCCTAGTTGAGCTAGTTATTGTTGTATTATAATTGTTATTGTTTACTGTCGGTCAGGATATTGATCCAGCATTAGAGCATAGTGCTGACTCATCAACAGACGGTTGACGTGTTTGAATTCTGCCCTCTCTCCTCTCCTCCACCACTGTCTGTTGTCCTCTGGCTTAACCAGGAAAGAAGCATGCAAATTACTATAGCTCTTAGCTTTTCTGTCTGTTTAGTAGTCTAGATTTCTATCGTGTGGTCTTTGTCTATTCGCTGCCCGAGGACTGGGTCAAAACACATTCACTGATGCTGTACTGTAATTCTGTAGTGGTGCCACAGCATTTTGTGAACTTTCTATTGCAGTCACTCTGTGTTACTGTACTTATTCAGCATATTATGCTTAGGACTATGTCTTGACCCACAGCATTTAGTGGTAACCTTACTCATTAGTGAAGGACAAAGTGCTAAAAAATAGGCTAATACAATTCAATATGTTCAAGGAGACAAAATTGCTGAACTGGTTTGAAATAGTCTGCTTCTGATGGATAAAGGGACTGTTAGGGTACAGAGAGGCTCATTTCACAGAATTTTTATGGGACCAGTTGAGATTTTAAATAGCCGCCCACCATTATATCTAGGTCAGAGTACGTTCTGTGTCATTTTAGAGGAATAGGTGGCATCCAATGACCTTGAAATTCACAGGCCATTCTTCTGCCAATGTTTGCCAATTGAGATTGCAGGTCTGTGTGCCCGATTTTATACACCTGTCAGCAATGGGTGTGGCTGAAATTGCCAAATTTCCTAATTTGAATGGGGTTCCATAAACTTTTGTCCATGTAGTGTATTACAAGGTACTTACTGTATGTACTGACATACACTGGGTGTACAAAACATTAGGAACACCTGCTCTTTCCATGACAGTTTTCACCTGATCAATCTATGATCGGTTATTGATGTCACCTGTTAATCCACTTTAATCAGCGTAGCTGATGGGAGGAGACAGGTGAAATAATCAGGTTTAAGCTTTGAGACAATTGAGACATGGATTGTTTATGTGTGCCATTCAGGGGGTGAGTGGGCAAGACAAAATATTTAAGTGCTTTTGAATGGGGTATGGTAGTAGGTGCCAAGCACACCAGTTTGAGTGTGTCAAGAACTGCAACGCTACTGGGTTTTTCACGCTCAACAGTTTCCTGTGTGTGATCCACCACCCAAAGGACATCCAGCCAACTTGACACAACTGTGGGAAGCATTAGTCCAGAGTCAAAATGGGCTAGCATCCCCATGGAACACTTTTGAAACCTTGCAGAGTTCATGCCCTGACAAATTGTGGCTGTTCTAATATAGGACAAAAGGTGTTCCTAATATTTGGTATACTCAGTGTATATGGAAGTTGTTTAGACCAGGGAGGTTTTCCAATACCTTGCAAAGTAGGGCACCTATAGGTAGATGGGATTTTTTTTGAATAGACATTGAATATCCCTTTGAGCATAGTGAAGTTATTAATTACACTTTGGATGGTGTATCAATACACCCAGTCACTACAAAGATACAGGCATCCTTCCTAACTCAGTTGCCGGAGGGGAAGGAAACCACTCAGGTATTTCACAATGAGGCCAATGGTGACTTTAAAACAGTCACAGTTTTCCCTTACCACAGCCATTAAACTCTAAGGATGGGTCAACAACATTGTAGTTACTCCTCAATACTAACCTAATTGACAGAGTGAAAAGAAGAGAGCCTGTACAGAATAAAAAATATTTCCAAACATACATCCTTTTTGTAAACAAGGCAGTAAAGTCATACTGAAACAAAATTGGCAAAGCAATTCCCTTTTTCTCCTGAATGCAAAGTGATATGTCTGGGGCAAATCCAGTACAACACATTACTTAGTACCAGTCTCCATATTTTCAAGCATAGTGGTGGCTGCATCATGTTATGGGTATGTTTGTAATCATTAAGGACTGAGGAGTTTTTCAGGATAAAAAATAAACGGAATGGAGCTAAGAACAGTCAAAATCCTACAGGAAAATATGGTTCGGTGTGCTTTTTAACAGACACTGGGAGATGAATTCACCTTTCAGTAGGACAATAACCTGAAACACAAGGCTAAATCTACACTGGAGTTGCTTACCAAGAAGACAGTGAATGTTTCTGAGTAACCGAGTAACAGTTATGACTTAAATCTACTTGAAAATGTATGGCAAGACCTGAAAATGGTTGTCTAGCGATGATGATCATCAACAAATTTGACAGAGCTTGAAGAATAATTGGAAAATGTTGCACAATCCAGGTCTGGAAAGCTCTTAGAAATGTACCCAGAAAGACAGCTGTAATCGCTGCCAAAAGTGCGTCTACAAAGTTTTGACTCAATGGTGTGAATACTTATGTAAATGGAATATTTCCGTATTTCGTTTTAAATACATTTGCTAACATGTATAAAAACATGTTTTCTTTTTGTCATTATGGAGTACTGTGTGTAGATGGGTAAGAAAAAGCAAACAATTTAATCCATTTTGAATTCAGGATGTAACACAACAAAATGTGGAATAAGTCAAGAGATGAATACTTTCTGAAGGCACTGTATGTATCTCTAGTGTCATGACGTTGGCCTTTTTGGGTATAGCAACCCCATCCCCCTCTCCCTGCCCCCCCCCCCCCCCATGCCTCCTTCAACTAGGCTGCTGTGGTCAGAGGTCGTAAATTCCTGAGAAGACCCTGCCACATGGCCACATAGTAGAGAGAGGGTAAACTTTTATAGAGGACAAAGTAAATCCTTCCACCTCACAGAACTTGAGGTACAAACACATTTCATGTTCTGGAGAAAGTGTAAAAGATCGGTGAAGAATCCAGCTACGTACTGGTCCGTTTGTCACAACTTGGGGAAGCTCATGGGAGACGGTGTGGCCACATTACCATAACACTGTTTATATAATAGCCTCAGATATGAGGTTTACATCTAATTGTTGTATAAGATGAATGAGTGAGGATGATACTGTTTGTATAATTGTGTAATATGATTGTGGACTGTTTAATGAAGAAAAATACAATTCCCTTTTGATTTGAACTAAATCAGAGGACCGCCCCTGAGCCCAGTTAGGGTCAGACATCCTGGGACAGCCCCTTTTCTGCCATTCCGAATAAATCCCAACTTTGAGAAATTATCAGCAGACAGAGCTTACCTCAATTACGAGATGGCTAAAGGTTGCAGACCATTGCTGAATCTTTTAACCATACCACGTGGTTAAACTCTTAGACTATTGATACCGACAGAATAAGAACAAGTCTTTGATACTAATTACTAGTCTGCAGCTAGGAATTCGTTATCATTCAATGCGAACAACGACATCATCCATTCTGTAACGAATGTCACTTTGAACTATCCCCTCTAACCAAGACAGAGAGAGAGAGAGAGAGAGACGGACAATTCTACGAAAGACACAAACTTTTCACCAGCGACCAAGACGACACACTGAGCTTAAATATTTGTATTGATTGCAATTGTTCCCGAATGAGTGAGCGTTCATGTGTAAAGGATTAGCGTTTTAATTGTTGTAATTATCACCCTGTAGTGACTTATTAGTCGACCCCCACTTCCCCTTTTTATCTAACAAGCCGCCATGCCGGTTTAGCCCACTAGGGCACATTTTCCTATCATTACATTTACCATGTTTGTTTGTTTGTTTGTTTATGCATTTCTGTGGATGACTTAGTAATAAATAAATGATTTAAGACAATTGATGTATGGATGACTCATAGTGAAGACTGGGTTCGTGCAGATAACCAACCATTTACGACGTTTGGAATGAGACTAACGTGAGGTACAGTAAATAATTCATTAATTCGAAGACTAATTGATCAGATACTTTGTAATCTGAATATTTTTCCTTGGTGCCCCGACTTCCTAGTTAAATAGTTATGTGATTAATCAGTTGATCGTGCAGTAACTAATTACAGAGAATCTTTGATAAAAAACTATCAGTCTTCAGTTAAAGATAGTAAAGACACGACACTAGTGTTGTGTATGATGATACAAGTTAGACAGAGAAGTGATAGCATTGCTATGTTGAATGCTAGAGGAATCCAACTCATTGGGTTTGAAATCAAATATATGTTATATAAACCAGAAAACTAACTGAAGATGTTACATTCATCAGTTTTTTTTATAAACAGTTTACTCGTAATAATTCAAAGCTCATCTTGATTAAAAAAATGTTTTCCTTTTTATGATTTCATCTGTGATGTAATGTATATTTCTGCCTAGTTGAGCTAGTTATTGTTGTATTATAATTGTTATTGTTTACTGTCGGTCAGGATATTGATCCAGCATTAGAGCATAGTGCTGACTCATCAACAGACGGTTGACGTGTTTGAATTCTGCCCTCTCCTCTCCTTTCATCCACCACTCTCTTTTGTCCTCTGGTTTAACATCATTTGAGGAGTCGCCTGAAGCATGAGAGGAATGCAAGATGGAGGCATACAGCAGTGGTGAGGGAGAGGGCTTGTAGTGAGGACGACTGGCTTGGTACTATTCTCAACTTTGTGCGGTGATCTTTATGGCGCCCAGAGCTGCTGAGGCCTCACCTAAGTGGTGTTACACAGAGTGGAAGAGGAGAAGTTCAGTGGCTATATGAGTCAGGATGGTTCCCAGACTCTTATAACATCACCTACATCCTCTGTCCAGATCCCTTCTCTCAAGCCATGAACTGACCCTCTCTATCTTCGGAGGATGCCACTTTCAAAGACTGGGCCTCTATTGGTCGACCTGTCATGCTATATTGGTTGTTTGTTTTTTGCTCTTGAAACGCTTTAAGATTCTATGAAAAGCGCTATAGAAATGTAATTAATTCATATTAATTATTATTCTCATTAACCAGGAAAGAAGCATGCAAATTACTATAGCTCTTAGCTTTTCTGTCTGTTTAGTAGTCTAGATTTCTATCGTGTGGTCTTTGTCTATTCGCTGCCCGAGGACTGAGTCAAAACACATTCACTGATGCTGTACTGTAATTCTGTAGTGGTGCCACAGCATTTTGTGAACTTTCTATCGCAGTCACTCTGTGTTACTGTACTTATTCAGCATATTATGCTTAGGACTATGTCTTGACCCACAGCATTTAGTGGTAACCTTACTCATTAGTGAAGGACAAAGTGCTAAAAAATAGGCTAATACAATTCAATATGTTCAAGGAGACAAAATTGCTGAACTGGTTTGAAATAGTCTGCTTCTGATGGATAAAGGGACTGTTAGGGTACAGAGAGGCTCATTTCACAGAATTTTTATGGGACCATTTGAGATTTTAAATAGCCGCCCACCATTATATCTAGGTCAGAGTACGTTCTGTGTCATTTTAGAGGAATAGGTTTTTAATGTTAGCAGTTGGCACCAGTCACTTACTAATGTACTGTAGCTTTGACACAGACCCTCATTCTGCTTGTCAGTTGTGAAACCTATGTAGGTTGCACCTTATTTTATGATTCACATATTACCAGGTATGTACTGATAAGTAAGTCTTGGTAAAACTGTAATTCCACTGTAATGAAGTATGAGTTTACTTGTTTGTTTCTACCCTTATGAATGTACCAGCAATATGTTGTCATTATTATGTTTGGAATCTGTAGATACGTCTCTGGACTGTAGGACTGTAGATACATCTATGGACTGTAGATACATCTATGGACTGTAGATACATCTCTGGACTGTAGATACGTCTCTGGACTGTAGATACGTCTCTGGACTGTAGATATATCTATGGACTGTAGATACGTCTCTGGACTGTAGATACGTCTCTGGACTGTAGATATATCTATGGACTGTAGATAAGTCTCTGGACTGTAGGACTGTAGATACATCTCTGGACTGTAGATACGTCTCTGGACTGTAGATATATCTATGGACTGTAGATAAGTCTCTGGACTGTAGATAAGTCTCTGGACTGTAGGACTGTAGATAAGTCTCTGGACTGTAGGACTATAGATAAGTCTCTGGACTGTAGATACGTCTCTGGACTGTAGGACTGTAGATAAGTCTCTGGACTGTAGATAAGTCTCTGGACTGTAGGACTGTAGATAAGTCTCTGGACTGTAGGACTGTAGATAAGTCTCTGGACTGTAGATACATCTATGGACTGTAGATAAGTCTCTGGACTGTAGGACTGTAGATAAGTCTCTGGACTGTAGGACTGTAGATAAGTCTCTGGACTGTAGGACTGTCGATAAGTCTCTGGACTGTAGATAAGTCTCTGGACTGTAGATAAGTCTCTGGACTGTAGATACATCTATGGACTGTAGATACGTCTCTGGACTGTAGGACTGTAGATAAGTCTCTGGACTGTAGATAAGTCTCTGGACTGTAGATACATCTATGGACTGTAGATACGTCTCTGGACTGTAGGACTGTAGATAAGTCTCTGGACTGTAGATAAGTCTCTGGACTGTAGGACTGTAGATAAGTCTCTGGACTGTAGGACTGTAGATAAGTCTCTGGACTGTAGATACATCTATGGACTGTAGATAAGTCTCTGGACTGTAGGACTGTCGATAAGTCTCTGGACTGTAGATACGTCTCTGTATGGAGGATGGACTTTTGGATGAGATGACCCCAAATGTTTTTAATCTTTTAGTCTTGGCCGAGCCCCAACCATCAGCTTGTCTTCCCTCACATCTCACACACTTCTTATGCACTTTGATAAAATAATGCCTTTAATAGGTTGCACCTCACATGTCAATAGTCATTTAGTTTGATAGTCATCTTGGTTAGGATACGTTTTGAAAAGCCACCTCATCGAATAAAGGTGACTTTTCTCTCTTTGATCAGTAGAGTAATTAACAGTTAATGAGTGTTGATGACAAGCCAAAGTGTCATTACCAAGAGGTCAGAGGGCGTGTAGCAATAAACATTGAACAGCAGCAGAGCCCAGACAAGGCCATCAGTTTGGTGAAATGAAACATTTGGCAGCTCTGTGATCCATGACAAGGATCAGCTATCTCACCATCTGCATCAGTCGTCTCCCAACCTGCCTGCAGACGGCCAGGGAGTCTGCCTCGTTTTCTTCGCCTAATCAACTCCTCTGTAATAAAGACTCTCCACCGCCCACCTCTATATAGAGCAGATAGTCGTCCATCATTCCCTCTCAACTTCCAGCCAAGTGTTATCAAATAACATTCTCTGGGAGTGTTCTGGGGTTTGGTTAATCAGTACATTGTGTGAAAGTCCTGCTGTGCCTCTGCTTGCTTTCCTCTTTAATTAATACCTAACCTGGTACCCTGGAGGACCCGCTCTCCCCAGAGGGATGATGACACCAGCGACGGAAGCTCCTTCAGGGAGTGCTTTTGGAATATTTTGAGGGATATAGTACTGTGTATTAAATCCCTCACAGGTTGCATCTGATGCTATCACAACCAAAAACAGGAAGGATGATTGTGGTTGGATTTCTAAATTAAGAGGCTGCATTTTGATATTGAGATGTTTATTCATTTGTTGTAAAGTTTTGGTGTCAAGAATATCTCCCAACTGGGGCATTATTGGGTTTCTGTCATTTCAGAAAGAAGAAACGTACATGGTGCTGAAAATGATCATATGCTGTTTGGTTGAGTGTAGTTCCAGTGTTGGCATACTAGTTTGACTGTCACTCCACACACCTTTCAGCATTGTGCATCATTTCAGATAAACCTTTTGAGGTGTACTTCAAACTGCAATACACTTCAGAGAAACAAACAGCATCAATGTGATTTCAAAGAAAGGAAGAACAAAACCTTGTACAGAACAAAATAGGATTTTATTAAACTCCTAATATTAGTTCGCGATCTGTTTTTAGAAAACAAGAATAATATCTAGAACATTTACACAAACAAATTCAAGTGTGTAGATAAAAAATAGTTTGTCTCTCTTTCTTCCAGTAAATATAATATATTTGGATATTTCCAAAAAAATAAAAGCAAACCCTCCCCTCTGTAAATAAACCCCCAGAGACAATCACTCCCATGGGGAAGGGAAAAGGCTACACGCATCTGAAACCAAACGCGACAGAAACAAACAAGAGCCAATACCTCAAAGACATGGGTACTTATTTCAGCAAGAGATACGACAATTTTCACAAACATATATACAGTATTTTAGGTTTCCCTAAACATTCTTGAATAAAAAACTGTACACAAATGACAAAGCTATCACACAATAGTACATGTCAAGGTTGTAGATCCCATAATGTTTCAGAAACGTTCAAAAAGAGACAACAAAATGCAGCTCAAATCCCTGGTCAGAGTTGAGAGCCACAGAACGTTTGAAAACACAACTGCATTTTTCATACAACCTAAAAACACAAATATACTGTATGTAGCATTTAAGTTACAATGAGATGATAGACAATGTGGGTCTGTCTGTGTGGCATTCAGACTATAGCACTCATGAGCAGAGTAAAATATCCCTCCTTTGAAAAAAGACAATCAATACATCTTTTGCTGGTGAAAGAAGTGGTGAACTCAAATACTGAAGTTTATCGAACTTCTAAGCAACTCAAGATGCTCATAATTTCCCCACTTCTGGTAGGTGAAAATATGTTCCAATAAATGGCTTTTCTTCACAATATCCATCTCACCCGTTTCAAAAAATCCCTCACTTGCATAAATGGATACCTAACACCCAAATGTTCCTCATCTCCATTTGTCTGAAAACTTAACTTTAAGGCTTTGGCTAATTCATTTGCATTGTAGTCCAAAAAGAATGATCAAATTCATACATGCTGTATATTATTAACAGTCTGAAGAGGGTTCAGAATGGCCTGGTGCGTTTATATCCATTTTACATTTGATGGATATCATAGTTTATTAGTTCAGCTAAACTTGCTTCGCATTAATAACTGATTTCTGAACAGTTTTCAGGAGAGTTGAGACAGCAAAATGCTAAAATGTGTAGACTATGGAACTGGGACAAAGAGGGCCAAGTATGTTATAGACAAGCACATGATGAACGACCTCCTCCTCACTGGGCAAAAACTGTTGAATCAACATTGTTTCCACGTCATTGTGAGGACGTCGAAACGTGAAATACTGATTGGATTTGCAAAAGGTCAAAGGGCATTTAATTTTTATTTTAACCAACTTTTAACCAACATCCAATGACATGGTGATTTGTTGTTGAATTCACATTAGTTGACAAATCAACCAAATGTAAATCGAAACTAGACTTTGAACTGACGTCTGTGCCCAGTGGGTCATGTGCCATCTGAAAATTGGGATGAAGAAAGGATCAAGTGAGTATTTTCATGTTATCCATATCTGAAAAGAGCTTAAACATGGATGCCTTAAGAACATATTTACAGCACATTACAAGGCTTATGTCCATATATGCAGTAGAATAAACTCTAGCACACAACAGTCAGATCCTCTTATCATAGAAGACGTAGCAGAGCGCTGTATCTACGTGATAAAACTGCAATAACACATTTACAAAAGCAATACATTTCTGTATAGACAATTATTCATATGCAGACAAACATACTGTATTCTTAGGTATATCATTTAGGCTTGTATTTCCAAGAATAGTTTTCATTTGTGACCAAAACTGACAACTTTTTTTTAATCAAAAGGGCTTTTGCCCCAACACTGAGTAAACAGTAGCAGTCTCTCTCTTCTGTAAAATGCTGCCATTTATCCCTCACTAACCTATGACATCACTATCCCATCACTGTTGCTCCGTCTGATTTAAACTGTCAGCCCACGGGTCTGGGGAAATCCCCCAGCTGTCAAACTGAGAAATAGGCCAGGTATTTGAGCAATCCATCAACATTCATGTCATAAAAGTGACTGGTCAATAGTAAACACATTTCATTCAATTGCCTACACAACACAAACATGCTAGGCTAGAGCAGGATGTATCACCAGTACTGTAGCAATACACAGGCAGAAGTATCAACAAGGTACTGGAGTTACACCACGGACACATAATATTACACACAAACTATCAAAACTATAGTTTTTGAATTAGAAGGGGTAAGTACATTTTAAGTCCCAGGTAATACAATCGAATAATATTCGCACACGACTGTTAAAAGACAGCAATATCATGAACAGAACACAGCCTGAGATGCATAAAGCTACAGACTGGGGCGTAGGATGTTAAAATATACAGAGGCATTTATAATCTTCTTGTTTCCATGATGTTTACAATTTGGTTGTTTAATACACTCTGCACAAAAAGACAGTCTAGCCAACAAGGCATTGCTAAGCGCATTGTCATAGAATAGATTGCATGTATATTTAGAACTGTTGTTTCTCACCGTTCAGTTGCAATAGTGTGATCAGCGTTAGAAATGACTTTTAGACCCATGTCATGATGAATAATAACAAGGCATATTCTTGTGGTAAGTGTACCACCATGACATCGGCGTTAGTGACTGATCACGTGTATGAATGACTGATCACGTGTATGAATGACTGATCACGTGTATGAATGACTGATCACGTGTATGAATGACTGATCACGTGTATGAATGACTGATCACGTGTATGAATGACTGATGACGTGTATGAATGACTGATCACGTGTATGAATGACTGATCACGTGTATGAATGACTGATCACGTGTATGAATGACTGATCACGTGTATGAATGACTGATCACGTGTATGAATGACTGATCACGTGTATGAATGACTGATCACGTGTATGAATGACTGATGACGTGTATGAATGACTGATCACGTGTATGAATGACTGATCACGTGTATGAATGACTGATCACGTGTATGAATGACTGATCACGTGTATGAATGACTGATCACGTGTATGAATGACTGATCACGTGTATGAACGTGTATGAATGACTGATCACGTGTATGAATGACTGATCACGTGTATGAATGACTGATCACGTGTATGAATGACTGATCACGTGTATGAATGACTGATCACGTGTATGAATGACTGATCACGTGTATGAATGACTGATCACGTGTATGAATGACTGATGACGTGTATGAATGACTGATCACGTGTATGAATGACTGATCACGTGTATGAATGACTGATCACGTGTATGAATGACTGATCACGTGTATGAATGACTGATCACGTGTATGAATGACTGATCACGTGTATGAATGACTGATCACGTGTATGAATGACTGATGACGTGTATGAATGACTGATCACGTGTATGAATGACTGATCACGTGTATGAATGACTGATCACGTGTATGAATGACTGATCACGTGTATGAATGACTGATCACGTGTATGAATGCCAAACAGTGAAGGGTAACTGATTTGACGAGAGTGGCACACACCGTTCCAATACTAGTTAATTGTTTTGCCAATTGTGACTAGGAATGAAGTAGAAAAAAGTCAGTCCCTCAAAGAGGGTTTTGACATTGTGATGTTAAGTTCAAGGTAAAGTGCTATGCATGAAATCACTGGCCAACAGTCTTTACTTGACTAGAAGTAGGGTAAGAGAGTGAAGCAGGTACTTAGAATAGCCAAACATCCACTAGGATTATGTTTAAGTGCTTTTGAGTGGGCAGATGTGACATTTCTAAAGGTTGCTTAGTAATCGAATGAAGCCTATTTCCTCGGATCTGCTGGGCACCTGTAACTAAAACCAGAGGTTAGACAGGCTCACAGAGAAACAAACAGTCACAGAGCAGTGATTGAAGAGACACACATTACATTCTGGGGAGAGGGTTCAACCAAAACACTAACTGGTTAACAGTTGGGTTCAATTCCTTATTCTTCAGGCACTCCTATTTTTTTATTTATTTTTTATTTTTTTTAGATACACATTACAATTATGATTTAAAATATCCCAATCTAACATTACAAATGAAATACCAAATGCAACTATGTGTGTTTTGATTGAATCACCTCATTAAATACAATTTCAGATATTGTCCGTAGACATAACACTAAAAAATACATAAAAAAAAAAAAGCCTCATTTGTCCTGAATAAGCCCCCGATTAGACAATAATTACAAGCTCTCAAACTACAAAAGATAATTAAATGAATTCAGATATTATTAATGAATTCAGATATACATTATAGACTCCAGTACAGTAACAGACCAAAAGAGCCCTGCCAATACCAAGTTACTGTAGTCCACTGACTCTAGAAGGCTAACACTACTTCATTAGATGGTACAGTAAGTATATTTGGAAAGGCTATTTGGTGTGAAGCTGGACTGTTGTTAAGGATACTAATGCATCTCCTTTAACTAGGAGCAAGCTGAGCTAACAATGTCATGAGTCAGAACTTTATAAAATGCACTCTTTAAGAGTAACATATGTACTCTTTTAATGTACAAAAATAATTGTTGGACACCAATTGCTAATCAACCAACAAAGCTTTTTAAGCTTTTTGCTATAAGCATTGTCTGAATAAATTAAAAATAATTGTGTCAACATTTCCAATTGTTTGCTAATGTAAAAATGGCCAGTGGACAAATATCTCTATAAATCAACCAAGCTATTTTCAGTAAAAACTCAATTAAATCAAAGCTGATCAAAAGCTTAACCATTTTATTTTCAATGATAACCTGATCTATTGTAAGTTATACTTGGTCCTTAACCATGTCGCATAATGATTATATACCATTATGCTAGCAAACCTAGTCTTTTCTAAATCCATTTTGAAAGTAAACTGGGTATTCTGTGTGTGATTTTGGTAGCATTATAAGGTGTTATAGCCCTTGCATGAATGAAGGCTACCACTGCATCTCTAAAATTACATAGGATTTAATCAATGCAGCTGGTCTTTGGTGAAGTTTCACATGATACTCCAGAACCAATGTTCCATCTTGGCATCAAAATAATTAACTAGTAATTAAACCTAAAAGAAAACCTGGAATGGACAGTGAACATGACCGACTATCAAATTCACATAACAATAGAACGTGATCACACCTGATTCTCCATCAAAATAAACAGTACATTTGAATGTATTCATCTGAATCGTTAAAACACATCCACTAGTTCTCTGGTTTTCATGTTAAAAATTTAAAAAGATAGACGTTTCCAGAATAAAAGTTCCAATCCAGCCATGAGATTATCAATGGTAAGCGCCATTTCTTCACCATGATTATAAAATGTTCACATGACTTGGCTTCTTAAAAAAAAAAAAAAAAACAGCATCAAGCATCAACATGCCTTCCAAGTAAAACACTCGGTATGGTACCACTACAGGTACTCATCTCTTCTTCATGTAACTGGTCATTTGAAAAGTACTAGAGAATAAGAAACCAATCACATGTAAAGCAATGGGCAAGCACTACCATAATGCTTTCATGGACAAAGTTGAATCTATAAAGTCAAGTGCCCTGTCATGGGGGAAATTATAAAACAGGAAAATATATTTAAATATATATATAATATCAATTTAAATTTGAGGCAAAAATATGAATCGACAAAGAAAGAGAGACGCACCAAAAATTCCTTATCTGGCAACAAAAAAGGAAAAAAAAAAAAGTAGCCCCTCTAAGTTTCAAAGTTGCCAACACCACCTCTTGGCCTTGATCCAGAACCTCTGGGCTAGCCCGTCATGAGGTTCTTTGAATGCAGATTCCAACTGCTAAAAAAATCATTCATTCAACAGCACTCCGGACACCAGATCTCCACTCATGAGTGCACTCTGGCTTGGAGTACTTGATTTGGTCATGGAGTGTACCTTCTGTCCCATAGGCTGAACTGGGGAATCAATGTCCACAGGACTGTGGAAGGACTCCAGGACTCTCCTCATGGTTTCTGTGGGCCTGGCGACAGCACTACAGGGGTAGACAGGCCGTCCACACTCAAGGCAGGGATATGGATATGATTGCTTCCATTGGAGGGGAACTAAAACAATAAAGTACAGCTGATTAGTAACATCTAGAGTAGTTACATCCTGTTGCCCATTTGTTATGTGTTAAAAGGCTCAACTATGTAATAAATGAGAAGTCGTGGTCCAGCACTGGGATGGTGTAAGATGTTGTAGTATGATTGTTAACCAGTAGAGGGATGTTAAAGTATTTTCTATTAACGCAGTAATCATAATGTACCTAAACCTACATACAGTACAGTACCAGTCAAAAATTTGGACACACCTACTCATTCAAGGGTTTTTCTTTGTTTTTACTATTTTCTACATTGTAGAATAATAGTGAAGACCTTAAAACTATGAAATAACACATGGAATCATGTCGTAACCAAAATAAGTGTTAAATCAAAATATATTTCATCTTTGAGATTCTTCAAGGTAGCCACCCTTTGCCTTGATGACAACTTTGCACACTCTTGGCATTCTCTCAACCCTCTTAATGAGGTAGTCACAGTCATGGAGGAGGAGGGGTAATGGTGCTTTGCCGGTGACACAGTCTGTGATTCATTTAGAATTCAAGGCACACTTAACCCGCATGGCTACCACAGCATTACGACATCCCATCTGGTTTGCACTTAGTGGGACTATCATTTGTTTTTCAACAGGACAATGACCCAACACACCTCCAGGCTGTGTAAGAGCTATTTGACCAAGAAGGAGAGTGATGCATCAGATCACCTGGCCTCCACAATCACCCGACCTCAACCCAATTGAGATGGTTTGGGATGAGTTGGGCCGCAGAGTCAAGGAAAACAAGCCAACAAGTGCTCAGCATATGTGGGAACTCCTTCAAGACTTTTGGAAAATCATTCCAGGTGAAGGTGGTTGAGAGAATGCCAAGAGTGTGCAAAGCTGTCATCAAGGCAAAGGGTGGCTACTTTGAAGAATCTCAAATATAATTTGATTTTGATTTGTTTAACACTTTATTTGGCTACTACGTGATTCCATGTGTGTTATTTCATAGTTTTGATGTCGTCACTATTATGCTACAATGTAGAAAATAGTAAAAGTAAAGAAAAACTCTTGAATGAGTAGGTGTGTCCAAACTTTAGACCGGTGCTGTACATACGCAAGTAGTTGCTGAGCAATTAGTGATTTGTGGTCAGTTTTCGATTTCGACAATTTTCTTTAGACATTAAAGGTGCACCATGCAGAAATTGCTCCACCATTTCCTGGTTGCTAAATTGTTAATAGTTTGCTTAATTTCAGTTTGTGACAAAACAAGCTCTTGTAGATAATCATTGTACCTAAGTGTACATAACTCTAAACCGCTGTGAAATATCTTTTCCATAACCCAAAATATTGTATTTCCAGCTGGTGTACAAAACCAAAGGTAAAAGGCGCAAAAACAAAACTCAAGAACGGGAAGCATTGAAATAATGCACACTGATCTACCGCTTCTTAGACTTGCTTTCAATGAGAATGACTGATCTATAACTCACATTTCTATGGGAATTTGGTCAGCTCGCCCCAAAAGTGTCATATTGCAGCTTTAAATGCACTATGAATTATATTGAATGCCGTAACACCACAGAATAAAACAATTAATACAAGTCCCATGATGATAGTGACTGCTATTCACTTATTAACCATAATTTATTCACATTACTTTAATAAAATATTTGTTTTATTTTACAACTGTTTTATTTAATTCCGAGTCATCATCTCATATCTATAGAGCTGCAGCCTATTCTGTCTGACAAAAAAAATCACAATTTGAATAGTTCTTCAAAGTAAATAAGGTATACTTTTATGACTGCTGAATACCAACTATCAACAGTTTAGATCAGGGGTCTCCAACAGATATAGGTGAGCTACTGGTAGCTCGGGATCTGAGTGGCTCACATATGAGTGGCTCGCCAATCAATTCTGAAAGTACATGCATTTCTTCATTTGTTCCATCGCAAACTGTCAAAAACATAAATCTCCCGGCTACTATCCAATCAAAGCCACAATGACATTATCTCACCCCTGGTTAGCCACTGCAAAAGTAACAACCACTGCCAATACATTTCCAGCACGTTTGTCTATGTCTGTCTATTTGGTGCATTGTTTGTTTACCACTCTATATGTAGCCATTGATTGATGCTAATGATAATCGCCATGTGGGTAGACAAAGAATTTCCCAAAAACCTTCTCAATTAAATGTTAACTGCAAATAATTAGGCCTCGCTGACAGAACTATATCATAATGATCTGTATCAATTGAGTGACCATTGTTTTACAAACTGTGCCATGACATGTGCTGCAGCAGCAGGCCTAACAGCAGAAACATCGCTAGACTGACACATTCCTCTCTTGCTAGATGCGCAATTAAAGGGGAATTCCATATTATTATGTTCTTCTGATGTGATTTACTTGAACTTCGAACCTAATTTTTGTTTTTTCCTGTATGAATAATTGTAATATTGAGAGTGAAAAACATTTAAAAAAAATACAAAATAAGTCCAGGATTTTTTTTTTACAGAGAAAACAGAATTCAAGAAAATACTGTATAAAAGACCATTTTATTGGGGCCTGTCATGGCAAATCCTGTTTATTAACCATTATTTTACCAGGTATATTGACAGAAAACATGTCTTGCACACCAAGGACATTGGGAAATGTTGCAGGGTAGAGGAGAGGAGAATAATGTATCTATTTGAAAGCTATATAAAAAAAATATATAAAAAAATAAAAAAAGTAGCTTGTGCTAGAAAAGATCGGACGCCCTGGACTTAGATCATGTATTTTCAGGCTCGCGAAGCACTGCTTTCTATCCCTCTCGAACACAAGCTCTCTTCTCTCAGTCAGTCTCCCTGTCTGCTCCACACAGACCGGACAAGTATGCGGGCGCGCAATGGATTATGGTCATTGTAGTTAATTAGCATGTTTTCTGCGCTAAACTCTGTAGAATATAGGCCTTTTGGAAACTAAATCTCTCTACTACATCGCACAGTTCAGGCTAGATCTGAATTATCTCTACAGAAAATGCACATCGAGCTCACAGAAGAGAACACAAAAAACAAAATGGAATTCAAATCATTTAACAGACGTGTCAATTAGTTGTTTAAAAAAACTGAAAATTAACGACATATCGCTCAGCACTAGTAAATTGTGACCAACATTATATGGCATTAGGTAAATCTAAAAATATTTATAATCCAACCCATCTCTCTATACTTCTGTTAGTGATGTAGATGAGATCAGGATGGCCAGATGGCCTGCTCTAGTGCCCTCTGCCAGGCAGCAGCAGGGACAGGACAGAAGGACATACCTGAAAGGAGAGCTTGGCCGGGCTCCGGGGAGCAATGGGACTGAGTGTGCTCCAGAAGTGGATGGTGGAGGGGAGAGGACTTGGTGTCAGTAATACCGGAGTCTAAGGGACAGAGCACAAAAATATAGAAAATGTATGATTATTAGCCAGTTTAACACAGAAACTATTTTAATCAATGCATTCATGTCATATCAAACTAAATACATTATTGTCTTGATAAATCATGTATAATAATAATTTGGTGAGGGTAGAAAGGCGTCTGGAAAGTTGAAAACACACTAATACGCCGACATTTGTTAAATGAGGCCCCAGGAAGTGTGACAGTTTAATTTATTTTTATGTAGCACTGACCAGGCCAGAGATGTCACTTACCAGAGAATGGGAGGTGAACACTGTAGGAGTCAGAGTGTTGGTGGCACTTCCAGGGGCCAGAAGGCTGTTGACGGCAGCATTGACCTGATCCAGTGACAGACCAGGGGGTAGGAGGGTTGAGGAAGAGGGCAGTTCTAGGACTTTGGGCTTCTTGGCTTTTGGGGGTTGTACTTCATGGGGCGACCAGGCTGGATGAGTAGCCGCTTGAAGAGCAACTGCTGGAGTCATGGAATTTTCTGAGGGGGAGGAAGGACCAAGAATGAGGGAACAGTAGGCATACCTGTCTTTACAGGAATAAAAACCCAGTAATAAGAATAGTGTCATGTTTAAGTGAGAAGCCAGTGTCAGGAAGATATATTGGCACGGGTGCAACTTCTGGAATAGACACTGGCTGGAATGCGGTTTTAACCAATCAGCACTGCAGATTAGACCCATCTGTTGTATAATACCACACATTTAAAGTATACAGTATAGCTACAAATATGTGGACATCATATTGTGTGAGGTATGTATGACTTGCCTGGTAAATGGGCCTCATCTTTGCCTTGTTCCTCCCCTTCCCCAACAGGCTGGCCCACTGGTTCCACGCAGGGTGGGAGGACATCAATGGAGAGGGGGGTTTCAGGTTCCCTTGGTCCTGATGCAGATTCAGGAACCTAGAAGAGGAGAAAGGTCCAAATAAAACCATGGAACAATGGAACATGTAATTTGCTCGTGTGTTCTCTTCTCATTCACCTCTACAACATGTTTCTCCCCCAAGGTCATGATCTTCACCAGTTCCTCTTCAGACGTGAGGTTTTGCTCTTTGGAATGCACCAAATGTGAGGGCTTGATGACCACAAAGACAGGGTGGCCCTGAGGCTGGTTCACCACACACTCCCCCGGGGCCCCAGGTGCAGCAACAGGGGTCAGGGTCAGAGGAGTGAGGGAGCCAGGGTCCGACACACTGGTCAGATAGATCTGAGGAGGGTCACATAGGTTCTGGGTCTTCTGTGGCTGAGACTTCTGGACGTTCAAAACAGCATTTCAAGAGAAACATTAGATTTGCACACCATAGCATCCAGAATCAGAATCCGTGAGCAACATTTGAGTCAACAGGGTACTATGGTTCAAACAGGGCATTTGGGTGCACTTTGTATAAAATAGTTTTAAGCACAAATGTTAACATATGGATCAACAGAATCTTTGACAAAAGGAGGACATTTTGTGACTTGTGAGTGTCTTACCGAGCTGCCTGTGGTTGACACTGACAAGGTCTGGGGGCTGAGGGCAGGCGTGACGCAGGGCGAGGGATGAGTCAGTGTGACCTGCAGGCCACTCTCTATGCTGCCACAGCCCTGCATGGAGGAGCTCTGGCCATCCAGACACACCTGACAGACAGGTAACACTTGTAGTAGTCTGAACCGTTCAATAGTCACTTCAATCACACATTTGACATTTCATCAACACCAATAACGGGGGAAAAAAGGATATTTAGTAGTAATGACCATGGTTAAATTGGAGAGGTCCTCGTCATGGGCCCTCACCTCCCGCAGTGTCCGATCAGCGCTGTGGGGTCTGGGGGAAGAGTCCTGATTCAGCAGCTCAGTCTTTATAGGCTGTGGAGAGGTCCTGCAGGGGGCTTGGAGGGACTGGATGGTGAAGGTGGAGTAGAGCCCTGACTTCATGTAGTCGTTGCGAGAGCTGCGCTGGACAGAGACTGGAGAGGACCGCTGCATCTGCAGGTTCTTGGAGGGGCAGTTAGAAGAGCCCCCTCCTGGGGACTTGGTCTGGCCCGCTGCATCAAGATTCTCCTGTTGCTGAGAATCCTCACCGCCTCTGACACAGTCCACTGACGAAGGGTCAGGGTGGGCTACAAACTTGTAGACAAACTTCTGCCCACTCACCTTCTTGATGATATTCTATAAAGGATTACACTGAATTAACAGACAATTGCAATAAACCATACTGAAAAAACAAAAACAATTACCTCAACAAAATATCTAGCTGAAAGAAGTAGGCTTACACCTACTGGGCTGCTACCAGTATACTGCATACTGCTACACATAAATGATCTGGAACAGCCTTTTCTGCTTTAAGTCATGAATTTACACCTGAACACAAAGCTGAGCTCATTGTTTGTGGACAGAAAATCAACAAATATGATTAATGTTATAGCTTCACTCAGAGCATCAAACATCTCATAAATACTTTAAAAAGTCTCATACCAAACAATAAGCAGCAAGGATACCTTATCATAGTAGTATCGCAGCGCCCTGCTTAGTTTATCGTAGTTCATGTTGGTCTTGTTCTTGCGGAGCCCCCAGAGGCGTGCAACCTCCTCTGCGTCCAGCAGCTTGAACTCCCCGTCCCCAGAGGTCCAGGAGATGAGGTGCCTATGGCTGTCGTCCTCGAGGAGATGCAGCAGGAACTGCCACAACGTGATGGATGGGTCCATGGCTGCAGGGGGGAACAAATCAGAAACATGAGTGAGACATCTGAATGAGCTCTCACAGCCTCATTTAGATACAGCAGCTAGTCTAGCTACTGAGTTAAGATTAGGGCCACCTCATTTGTGCCATGGCTAGCTACTGAATTTAGGTTGGGGTCTACTCATTCGTGCCATGGCTACCTACTGAATTTAGGTTGGGGCCACCTCATTTGTGCCATGGCTAGCTACTGAATTTAGGTTGGGGCCACCTCATTTGTGCCCTGGCTAGCTACTGAATTTAGGTTGGGGCCTACTCATTTGTGCCATGGCTAGCTACTGAATTTAGGTTGGGGCCTACTCATTTGTGCCATGGCTAGCTACTGAATTTAGGTTGGGGCCTACTCATTTGTGCCATGGCTACCTACTGAATTTAGGTTGGGGCCTACTCATTTGTGCCATGGCTAGCTACTGAATTTAGGTTGGGGCCTACTCATTTGTGCCATGGCTACCTACTGAATTTAGGTTGGGGCCTACTCATTTGTGCCATGGCTACCTACTGAATTTAGGTTGGGGCCTACTCATTTGTGCCATGGCTAGCTACTGAATTTAGGTTGGGGCCACCTCATTTGTGCCATGGCTACCTACTGAATTTAGGTTGGGGCCTACTCATTTGTGCCATGGCTAGCTACTGAATTTAGGTTGGGGCCTACTCATTTGTGCCATGGCTAGCTACTGAATTTAGGTTGGGGCCACCTCATTTGTGCCATGGCTAGCTACTGAATTTAGGTTGGGGCCTACTCATTTGTGCCATGGCTAGCTACTGAATTTAGGTTGGGGCCTACTCATTTGTGCCATGGCTAGCTACTGAATTTAGGTTGGGGCCTACTCATTTGTGCCATGGCTAGCTACTGAATTTAGGTTGGGGCCTACTCATTTGTGCCATGGCTAGCTACTGAATTTAGGTTGGGGCCTACTCATTTGTGCCATGGCTAGCTACTGAATTTAGGTTGGGGCCTACTCATTTGTGCCATGGCTAGCTGCTGAATTTAGGTTGGGGCCTACTCATTTGTGCCATGGCTAGCTACTGAATTTAGGTTGGGGCCTACTCATTTGTGCCATGGCTAGCTACTGAATTTAGGTTGGGGCCTACTCATTTGTGCCATGGCTAGCTACTGAATTTAGGTTGGGGCCTACTCATTTGTGCCATGGCTAGCTACTGAATTTAGGTTGGGGCCACCTCATTTGTGCCATGGCTAGCTACTGTGTTTAGGTTGGGGCCTACTCATTTGTGCCATGGCTAGCTACTGAATTTAGGTTGGGGCCTACTCATTTGTGCCATGGCTAGCTACTGAATTTAGGTTGGGGCCTACTCATTTGTGCCATGGCTAGCTACTGAATTTAGGTTGGGGCCTACTCATTTGTGCCATGGCTAGCTACTGAATTTAGGTTGGGGCCTACTCATTTGTGCCATGGCTACCTACTGAATTTAGGTTGGGGCCTACTCATTTGTGCCATGGCTACCTACTGAATTTAGGTTGGGGCCTACTCATTTGTGCCTTGGCTAGCTACTGAATTTAGGTTGGGGCCTACTCATTTGTGCCAGTGTTTGGGAAACATTGCAAGAAAAGGAAAATATTTTGTCACACTGATTTGTTATTTTTCAGATCTGTGACTAGTTGCACATTTTGGGGATTATTCAGGTGGAAACCTACCATGGGAATGAACAGGAACATGAGAATTAACAGAAATATATGCAAATGAATATTAATACCATTTAAAATTTAGATATTTTTTGCATTGGACATATTTACCATATCCATGGAGACGGAAACATAAACCTTTTACCTTATAAGTTGACATAATTGCAATTTTTAAATCCTTCCAATAGAAATTTAAAAAACAATTTAGTTATCAATTCAACTTTAATTAAATTAGTTGATTCTTCACATTGGACGATTTAACTGAACAACAAAAAAAAGGGAATATTGAATGATCCCCAATGATCCATCGCATCTCCCAAAAAGGTTTTCAACATACATCTGTAAAATGATAGTCTAGAAACTAAAACTTTAATTGTCTTCCTCTCAAGCTTCCATGTCTTCTCCTTGGACCTCCTCAATGTGCACCTCTTGAACGTCAGACTCTGAGGCCTCATCTTCCCTGTCACTTTCCAACTTTGTTGAGGATGGCTCGTTGTCAGGCTCAAAAAGCCTCAAATTTGCCCGGATGGCCACCAATTTTTCACCCCTTGTATTGGTCAGCCTGTTGCGTGCTTTAGTGTGTTCCCAAACAAGGACCAGTTGCGCTCTGAGGCGGCTGATGTTGATGGGATTTGAATGATGATGGAGGCAACAGGGGGAAGATCCACAAAGTCCCTTCCACAAGGTATGCTGATGAGATACAGTGGGGCAAAAAAGTATTTAGTCAGCCACCAATTGTGCAAGTTCTCCCGCTTAGAAACAAGAGAGGCCTGTAATTTTCATCATAGGCACACTTCAACTATGACAGACAAAATGAGAAAAAAAATCCAGAAAATCACATTGTAGGATTTTTTATTAATTAATTTGTGAATTATGGTGGAAAATAAGTATTTGGTCAATAACAAAAGTTTATTTCAATACTTTGTTATATACCCTTTGCTGACAATGACAGAGGTCAAACGTTTTCTGTAAGTCTTCACAAGGTTTTCACACACTGTTGCTGGTATTTTGGCCCATTCCTCCATGCAGATCTCCTCTAGAGCAGTGATGTTTTGGGGCTGCTGCTGGGCAACACAGACTTTCAACTCCCTCCAAAGATTTTCTATGGGGTTGAGTTCTGGAGACTGGCTAGGCCACTCCAGGACCTTGAAATGCTTCTTACAAAGCCACTCCTTCGTTGCCCGGCGGTGTGTTTGGGATCATTGTCATGCTGAAAGACCCAGCCACGTTTCATCTTCAATGCCCTTGCTGATGGAAGGAGGGTTTCACTCAAAATCTCACGATACATGGCCCCATTCATTCTTTCCTTTACACGGATCAGTCGTCCTGGTCCCTTTGCAGAAAAACAGCCCCAAAGCAGGATGTTTCCACCCCATGCTTCACAGTAGGTATGGTGTTCTTTGGATGCAACTCAGCATTCTTTGTCCTCCAAACACAACGAGTTGAGTTTTTACCAAAAAGTCATCTGACCATATGACATTCTCCCAATCTTCTTGTGGATCATCCAAATGCTCTCTATTAAACTTCAGACGGGCCTGGACATGTACTGGCTTAAGCAGGGGGACACGTCTGGCACTGCAGGATTTAAGTCCCTGGCGGCGTAGTGTGTTACTGATGGTAGGCTTTGTTACTTTGGTCCCAGCTCTCTGCAGGTAATTCACTAGGTCCCGCTGTGTGGTTCTGGGATTTTTGCTCACCGTTCTTGTGATCATTTTGACCCCACGGGGTGAGATCTTGCGAGGAGCCCCAGATCGAGGGAGATTATCAGTGGTCTTGTATGTCTTCCATTTCCTAATAATTGCTCCCACAGTTGATTTCTTCAAACCAAGCTAATTACCTATTGCAGATTCAGTCTTCCCAGCCTGGTGCAGGTCTACAATTTTGTTTCCTTTGACAGCTCTTTGGTCTTGGCCATAGTGGAGTTTGGAGTGTGACTGTTTGAGTTGTAGACAGGTGTCTTTTATACTGATAACAAGTTCAAACAGATGCCGTTAATACAGGTAACGAGTGGAGGACAGAGGAGCCTCTTAAAGAAGTTGTTTCAGGTCTGTGAGAGCCAGAAATCTTGCTTGTTTGTAGGTGACCAAATACTTATTTTCCACCATAATTTGCAAATAAATTCATAAAAAATCCTACAATGTGATTTGCTGGATTTTTCTCTCTCATTTTGTCTGTCATAGTTGAAGTGTACCTATGATGAAAATTACAGGCCTCTCACATCTTTTTAAGTGGGAGAACTTGCACAATTGGTGGCTGACTAAATACTTTTTTGCCCCACTGTATATTGGCATCTCCATCCCAAAGCCCTTGCTTGGAAGCATACTTCGCCAGACTGCCCTCAGCCAGGCCACGGTGGCGAGAAACAGTAGTGATGACACCATAGGCCTTGTTGATCTCTGCACCAGACAGGATGCTCTTGCCAGCATACTTGGGGTCCAACATGTACACTGCGGCGTGTATGGGCTTCAGGCAGAAGTCATCACGCTTTTAATGTATTTCAGAACTGCAGTTTCCTCTGCTTGGAGCAACAGTGAAGTGGGCAGGGCAGTACAGATTTCTTCTCTGCAAGCTGAGTCTGAACATCAGACATGATGGCATTGTCTCTCTCAAGCCGTGCAATGGCTGCTGCTACAGGTCTCAGTTGTTTCAGGCCGGCTTACCACTCTCTCCCAAAATACATCATCCAGGAGGATCCTGTTGATGGGGCTGTCCAAATCGGCAGATTGTGATATGGACATTTCTTGTAGAGACTCCTTCCCCTCCAGAAGACTGTCAAACATGATGACAACACCACCCCGACGGGCGTTGCTAGGCAGCTTCAATGTGGTGCTCTTATTCTTCTCACTTTGATTGTTGAGGTAGATTACTGCTACAACTCGATGACCCTTCACATACCTAACCATTTCCTTGGCACTTTTGTGGAGTGTATCCATGGTTTTCAGTGGCACGATGTCCTTGAGGAGCAGATTCAATGCATGAGCAGCACAGCCAATGGGTGTGATGTGAGGGTAGGACTCCTCCACTTTAGACCAAGCAGCCTTCATGTTCGCAGCATTGTCTGTCACCATTGCAAATACCTTCTGTGGTCCAAGGTCATTGATGACTGCCTTCAGCTCATCTGCAATGTAGAGACCGGTGTGTCTGTTGTCCCTTGTGTCTGTGCTCTGGTAGAATACTGGTTGAGGGGTGGAGATGATGTAGTTCATTATTCCTTGCCCATTAACATTCGACCACCCATCAGAGATGATTGCAATACAGTCTGCTTTCTCTATGATTTGCTTGACCTTCACTTGAACTCTGTTGAACTCTGCATCCAGCAAAATAGTAGATAAATCATGTCTGGTTGGAGGGGTGTATGCTGGGCAAAGAACATTCAGAAATATCTTCCAATACACATTGGTTGTGAGCATCAGAGGTGAACCAGTTGCATACACAGCTCAAGCAAGACATTCATCAGCATCTCTGACTACGTTCCTCCATTGAGTCAAAAGAACTTCTGATTCCAGGAGGACCATGAGTTGTTGCCATCGATAAGGTGTCGGATTCATCATTTTCACCTCGAATAGAAGTAGAGGGACTTTTGTCAGAGGTTGCTTGATGCGAGTGCTGAGGGATCTTTATGCACATGGCCAGATGATTCTGAATCCTTGTTGCATTCTTTACATATGATTTGACACAGTATTTGCCAATCCTTCTACATCAGCTGCAGTGAAATGTCTCCACATATCAGATAGTGCCCGTGGCATTTTCCTGTAAAAATTAGAAAAATAAATAGTAAAAAAAAAGTAAAATACAATTCCATGTACAGATAAAACGTTAACCAGTTAGATTAAACCACTCATATTGTAAGATAAATGTTTTAAAATGAAACATGTGGAAACAGGTGACTGAACACTCCTCAGTTAGCAGGCTTAAGCAAGCTTAAACCCAGATGGTAGCAAAAACTAACTAGCAGAAATGAGTTAGAAATGATTTAAACAAACTTTGCTCTAGGCTACTATTTACTTTAATTATGTATGTCATATAAAATATATTCACTCCAACCAGTATTGTAATCAAAACTTACCAGAAAGCATGTAGTCCTTGGCTCAGACAGTGTAGTAGTGTGGGCTCAATAGCATCTCATTAGTGTGCAAGATCTTGATAATCAGCCGTACATGTGATGGAAGAATGCATTGTGCATGCAGAGGGTTGCAATTCCATTGAATTGGGGATAGTTTAACCAAAATATGCCACAAGACCTAGAATTGCCTTACGTGTATCCCACAAAAAAAGGTTCACTGTTATAAGCTAACTAAAGCAAAATTCCCCAAATTCCCAGGCTTAAACTTCCCATGGAAAATATCTGGAAAAATTCCAGAAATACCCCCGGAAAGTTTCCAACCCTTTGCAACCCTATCTGTGATCATGGTGTACAAAACAGTACAATACTGTAATGAAATGAGCAAGGCCAAATAAAGATGCTCTTTTATGTCAGAAGGGATTGAACTTAAAATGCTGAATGTTGTTAAACCCTAATAAGGGGAATGGGTAGGCAACATTAAACCCAATAATTAAAATAATCTAGTGTAGTATTTCAATACAGTTGTTTCTGAGTAGTGTAGTATTTCAATACAGTTGTTTCTGAGTTGTGTAGTATTTCAATACAGTTGTTTCTGAGTAGTGTAGTATTTCAATACAGTTGTTTCTGGGTAGTGTAGTATTTCCATACAGTGGGTAGTGTTGTATTTCCATATACTGGGTAGTATAGTATTTCAATACAGTTGTTTCTGATCTGAGTAGTGTAGTATTTCCATACACTGGGTAGTGTAGTATTTTCATACAGTGGGTAGTGTAGTATTTCAATACAGTTGTTTCTGGGTAGTGTAGTATTTCCATACAGTGGGTAGTGTAGTATTTCCATACAGTTGTTTCTGAGTAGTGTAGTATTTCAATACAGTTGTTTCTGGGTAGTGTAGTATTTCCATACAGTGGGTAGTGTAGTATTTCCATACAGTTGTTTCTGGGTAGTGTAGTATTTCCATACAGTGGGTAGTGTAGTATTTCAATACAGTTGTTTCTGGGTAGTGTAGTATTTCCATACAGTGGGTAGTGTAGTATTTCCATACAGTTGTTTCTGAGTAGTGTAGTATTTCAATACAGTTGTTTCTGGGTAGTGTAGTATTTCAATACAATTGTTTCTGAGTAGTGTAGTATTTCAATACAGTTGTTTCTGAGTAGTGTAGTATTTCCATACAGTGGGTAGTGTAGTATTTCCATACAGTTGTTTCTGGGTAGTGTAGTATTTCCATACAGTGGGTAGTGTAGTATTTCCATACAGTTGTTTCTGAGTAGTGTAGTATTTCAATACAGTTGTTTCTGGGTAGTGTAGTATTTCAATACAATTGTTTCTGAGTAGTGTAGTATTTCAATACAGTTGTTTCTGAGTAGTGTAGTATTTCCATACAGTGGGTAGTGTAGTATTTCCATACAGTTGTTTCTGGGTAGTGTAGTATTTCCATACAGTGGGTAGTGTAGTATTTCCATACAGTTGTTTCTGAGTAGTGTAGTATTTCAATACAGTTGTTTCTGGGTAGTGTAGTATTTCCATACAGTGGGTAGTGTTGTATTTCCATACACTGGGTAGTGTAGTATTTCAATACAGTTGTTTCTGGGTAGTGTAGTATTTCCATACAGTGGGTAGTGTAGTATTTCCATACAGTTGTTTCTGAGTAGTGTAGTATTACAATACAGTTGTTTCTGAGTAGTGTAGTATTTCCATACAGTGGGTAGTGTAGTATTTCCATACAGTGGGTAGTGTTGTATTTCCATACAGTGGGTAGTGTAGTATTTCAATACAGTTGTTTCTGGGTAGTGTAGTATTTCCATACAGTGGGTAGTGTAGTATTTCCATACAGTTGTTTCTGAGTATTGTAGTATTACAATACAGTTGTTTCTGAGTAGTGTAGTATTTCAATACAGTTGTTTCTGAGTAGTGTAGTATTTCCATACAGTGGGTAGTGTAGTATTTCCATACAGTGGGTAGTGTAGTATTTCCATGCAGTGGGTAGTGTAGTATTTCCATACAGTGGGTAGTGTAGTATTTCCATACAGTGGGTAGTGTAGTATTTCCATGCAGTGGGTAGTGTAGTATTTCCATACAGTGGGTAGTGTAGTATTTCCATACAGTGGGTAGTGTAGTATTTCCATACAGTGGGTAGTGTAGTATTTCCATACAGTTGGTAGTGTAGTATTTCCATACAGTGGGTAGTGTAGTATTTCCATACAGTTGTTTCTGGGTAGTGTAGTATTTCCATACAGTGGGTAGTGTAGTATTTCCATACAGTTGTTTCTGAGTAGTGTAGTATTTCAATACAGTTGTTTCTGGGTAGTGTAGTATTTCAATACAATTGTTTCTGAGTAGTGTAGTATTTCAATACAGTTGTTTCTGAGTAGTGTAGTATTTCCATACAGTGGGTAGTGTAGTATTTCCATACAGTTGTTTCTGGGTAGTGTAGTATTTCCATACAGTGGGTAGTGTAGTATTTCCATACAGTTGTTTCTGAGTAGTGTAGTATTTCAATACAGTTGTTTCTGGGTAGTGTAGTATTTCCATACAGTGGGTAGTGTAGTATTTCCATACAGTTGTTTCTGGGTAGTGTAGTATTTCCATACAGTGGGTAGTGTAGTATTTCAATACAGTTGTTTCTGGGTAGTGTAGTATTTCCATACAGTGGGTAGTGTAGTATTTCCATACAGTTGTTTCTGAGTAGTGTAGTATTTCAATACAGTTGTTTCTGGGTAGTGTAGTATTTCAATACAATTGTTTCTGAGTAGTGTAGTATTTCAATACAGTTGTTTCTGAGTAGTGTAGTATTTCCATACAGTGGGTAGTGTAGTATTTCCATACAGTTGTTTCTGGGTAGTGTAGTATTTCCATACAGTGGGTAGTGTAGTATTTCCATACAGTTGTTTCTGAGTAGTGTAGTATTTCAATACAGTTGTTTCTGGGTAGTGTAGTATTTCAATACAATTGTTTCTGAGTAGTGTAGTATTTCAATACAGTTGTTTCTGAGTAGTGTAGTATTTCCATACAGTGGGTAGTGTAGTATTTCCATACAGTTGTTTCTGGGTAGTGTAGTATTTCCATACAGTGGGTAGTGTAGTATTTCCATACAGTTGTTTCTGAGTAGTGTAGTATTTCAATACAGTTGTTTCTGGGTAGTGTAGTATTTCCATACAGTGGGTAGTGTAGTATTTCCATACAGTTGTTTCTGAGTAGTGTAGTATTTCAATACAGTTGTTTCTGGGTAGTGTAGTATTTCAATACAATTGTTTCTGAGTAGTGTAGTATTTCAATACAGTTGTTTCTGAGTAGTGTAGTATTTCCATACAGTGGGTAGTGTAGTATTTCCATACAGTTGTTTCTGGGTAGTGTAGTATTTCCATACAGTGGGTAGTGTAGTATTTCCATACAGTTGTTTCTGAGTAGTGTAGTATTTCAATACAGTTGTTTCTGGGTAGTGTAGTATTTCCATACAGTGGGTAGTGTAGTATTTCCATACAGTTGTTTCTGAGTAGTGTAGTATTACAATACAGTTGTTTCTGAGTAGTGTAGTATTTCAATACAGTTGTTTCTGAGTAGTGTAGTATTTCCATACAGTGGGTAGTGTAGTATTTCCATACAGTGGGTAGTGTTGTATTTCCATACAGTGGGTAGTGTAGTATTTCAATACAGTTGTTTCTGGGTAGTGTAGTATTTCCATACAGTGGGTAGTGTAGTATTTCCATACAGTTGTTTCTGAGTATTGTAGTATTACAATACAGTTGTTTCTGAGTAGTGTAGTATTTCAATACAGTTGTTTCTGAGTAGTGTAGTATTTCCATACAGTGGGTAGTGTAGTATTTCCATACAGTGGGTAGTGTAGTATTTCCATGCAGTGGGTAGTGTAGTATTTCCATACAGTGGGTAGTGTAGTATTTCCATACAGTGGGTAGTGTAGTATTTCCATGCAGTGGGTAGTGTAGTATTTCCATACAGTGGGTAGTGTAGTATTTCCATACAGTGGGTAGTGTAGTATTTCCATACAGTGGGTAGTGTAGTATTTCCATACAGTTGGTAGTGTAGTATTTCCATACAGTGGGTAGTGTAGTATTTCCATACAGTTGTTTCTGGGTAGTGTAGTATTTCCATACAGTGGGTAGTGTAGTATTTCCATACAGTTGTTTCTGAGTAGTGTAGTATTTCAATACAGTTGTTTCTGGGTAGTGTAGTATTTCAATACAATTGTTTCTGAGTAGTGTAGTATTTCAATACAGTTGTTTCTGAGTAGTGTAGTATTTCCATACAGTGGGTAGTGTAGTATTTCCATACAGTTGTTTCTGGGTAGTGTAGTATTTCCATACAGTGGGTAGTGTAGTATTTCCATACAGTTGTTTCTGAGTAGTGTAGTATTTCAATACAGTTGTTTCTGGGTAGTGTAGTATTTCAATACAATTGTTTCTGAGTAGTGTAGTATTTCAATACAGTTGTTTCTGGGTAGTGTAGTATTTCAATACAATTGTTTCTGAGTAGTGTAGTATTTCAATACAGTTGTTTCTGAGTAGTGTAGTATTTCCATACAGTGGGTAGTGTAGTATTTCCATACAGTTGTTTCTGGGTAGTGTAGTATTTCCATACAGTGGGTAGTGTAGTATTTCCATACAGTTGTTTCTGAGTAGTGTAGTATTTCAATACAGTTGTTTCTGGGTAGTGTAGTATTTCAATACAATTGTTTCTGAGTAGTGTAGTATTTCAATACAGTTGTTTCTGAGTAGTGTAGTATTTCCATACAGTGGGTAGTGTAGTATTTCCATACAGTTGTTTCTGGGTAGTGTAGTATTTCCATACAGTGGGTAGTGTAGTATTTCCATACAGTTGTTTCTGAGTAGTGTAGTATTTCAATACAGTTGTTTCTGGGTAGTGTAGTATTTCCATACAGTGGGTAGTGTTGTATTTCCATACACTGGGTAGTGTAGTATTTCAATACAGTTGTTTCTGGGTAGTGTAGTATTTCCATACAGTGGGTAGTGTAGTATTTCCATACAGTTGTTTCTGAGTAGTGTAGTATTACAATACAGTTGTTTCTGAGTAGTGTAGTATTTCAATACAGTTGTTTCTGAGTAGTGTAGTATTTCCATACAGTGGGTAGTGTAGTATTTCCATACAGTGGGTAGTGTTGTATTTCCATACAGTGGGTAGTGTAGTATTTCAATACAGTTGTTTCTGGGTAGTGTAGTATTTCCATACAGTGGGTAGTGTAGTATTTCCATACAGTTGTTTCTGAGTAGTGTAGTATTACAATACAGTTGTTTCTGAGTAGTGTAGTATTTCAATACAGTTGTTTCTGAGTAGTGTAGTATTTCCATACAGTGGGTAGTGTAGTATTTCCATACAGTGGGTAGTGTAGTATTTCCATGCAGTGGGTAGTGTAGTATTTCCATACAGTGGGTAGTGTAGTATTTCCATACAGTGGGTAGTGTAGTATTTCCATGCAGTGGGTAGTGTAGTATTTCCATACAGTGGGTAGTGTAGTATTTCCATGCAGTGGGTAGTGTAGTATTTCCATACAGTGGGTAGTGTAGTATTTCCATACAGTTGGTAGTGTAGTATGTCAATACAGTGGATAGTGTAGCATTTTAATCCCCACGGTAGTGTAGTAGTGTTTCAATACACTGGGTGGTGTAGTAGTGTAGTATTTCAATACACTGGGTAGTGTAGCGTTTCAATACACTGGGTAGTGTAGTATTTCAATACACTGGGTAGTGTAGTATTTCAATACACTGGGTAGTGTAGCATTTCAATACACTGGGTAGTGTAGCATTTCAATACACTGGGTAGTGTAGTATTTCAATACACTGGGTAGTGTAGTATTTCAATACACTGAGTAGTGTAGTATTTCAATACACTGAGTAGTGTAGTATTTCAATACACTGAGTAGTGTAGTATATCAATACACTGAGTAGTGTAGTATTTCAATACACTGACTCTATAGTGTAGTATTTCAATAAAGTGAGTAGTGCAGTATTTCAATACACTGAGTAGTGTAGTATTTCAATACACTGAGTAGTGTAGTATTTCAATACACTGAGTAGTGTAGTATTTCAATACACTGAGTAGTGTAGTATTTCAATACACTGGGTAGTGTAGTAGTTGACAGATAGTAGCCAGGTCTAATTCCAGAATAAAAGACAGTAAATGAAGAGCTACTAGCGAACAACAGGCCACAGAAAGAAAGGAAGTGCATTAGTAGTTAAGGAAGGACATGTTGGGCATGCAAATGAACCTTATTACCATTTTTTTCCCCAATTACATAACTCCTATCAAACACCTTGGAAACTATCACCATGGTAAAAAGCTATTCATTAATGGTAACTAGGGGAGGGAAACAACAAAGTCTAACATGAACATATGTGAGTGTAGCCAAGTTAGGCAAGTACTAAAGTGTAAGGATGCATCATTACTGTCAACATGATTTTGAATAACAAAGTTACAAGTCCTTTAGCTCATGTGAAGGAGGGAAGAACATAGGCCAAGCTTCAAAGTAACTGTTTCCCAGCTTCCTTAAGGCACACTCTGAACATGTCACTAGGTTTTTGGGTGAGTGCTGGGATAGAAGAATGAAGTAATGTGCACATTTTGTAATGTTCAGCTAAACAGTGTACAATGCATCATAAATTAAATGGCCGTATAAATATTAGCGGAACTGACAAAGAGTTGTTGTAAATCTGTTTTCACTGACAAACATTATTGTCTCAGAGGTAAACCTATGCATGGAGTGAGCCTCAGCTTCAATAGCCAATTATTATTCACAGACAAAAAGGTCAGAGGATTTATACACCTAAATGAATGAACTGCATTGACCTCATCAAGACAAAGCAGCAGCATTGTACATAGAGATAAGACTAAAATCTATCAATCTGAATCTCCATTCATTCAAAACTGACAGAAAAACAATTACCAATGGCGATATTTTATAGGCTAACTATGATATTGGGGGGCTTCATGCCACCCATATGACCATCCTTCAGGGGGACTATGCATCAAAGGGTGTCTCCATTTTGAAAAGTGGAGCCATCTTTCAAGGCTTTAGCTTCGCTACAAGCATGAGACGAGTAATGCCATTGTAGTAAATGAATGTACTGAAAAACAATGGAATAAATCACAACACTTAGTACTGAGGTATAATTGTGTAGTCCAGTAAGATACTGGTTTGGATGGTAGATCTAATGGGAATAGGACCTTGAGTGTGAGAAGTCCTGGAAAGCTATGTGATGTTGCTTTTGTGGTTGTTAGCAGGTACAGACCTTCAATAAACTGGGGTGGCAGAGGCAATAATTATGTGAAGTGCACCACAGAGAAACAGTATGGGTGACCTTTGGGCTGTGAGGTAAGGCAAGAGGGGGAGCATGTTTCATGTACTATACACATACATTTTCTTGATCAAGTTCACCCCTTCATTTTTGCAGATTACTTATGATTAGTTTAGTACCGCATAATGACCTATATACAAATTAGCCTACCGTTTCAACTCACAACAGTTAGGCCAAGGCTATATAGAAATCAAGTGCAACTTGTATACGATAATACACCGTGAAATGCACCTTGGAATAATGCACCAATTCTTGCTTACATTATGGTCTACTCTTCATAGTAAACTAATCTTACATAATGTGTGGTTCAACATTCTTGTTCTTGGAATGGGGAGCAAACTGTATCTCTTGTGAGTAAATCATCTTTATACTAACGTTACAGCCTAAGTTACAGTAGTTCATGAAGATTGAATAATTGCTTTCAAAATCACCAATTGCTGAACCTACAAATTATTGTGACTATAATAAAATGTTTTAAAACACCTGTTGCGACATTACATTTAGCCAGAGGCTAGTTCAATATCCACATGGCTAGTAGCAATCTAGTCACTGGCAAAATCCTAGTCCGATAATGAATTGAAGGCCAAACCTTTCTATTTTTAGCTAGCACAAGATGAACATAAACAAATATACATGACAGTCGAGACCAACACGGAAATGTTTTCCCCGACTACATTCAATTTACATAAATTCAGGGTAAACACTTACCACTTATTAAGGGGTTAGACTCCATCTCGTCTTGAAATTCCTTTTTATTTTATCCCTCAATCAAATTACGTCCATTATGTCAGCGCAATGAACGAAGGTGTCAAAAGTCGATTTGCGACACGGTAGAGATGGATGCGATTTACAGATACAACACCGATTTGTTATTATGCAACAGTGATCCGATGGTAACACTTGCATCTCTCCCTCCATGCTACAGAAGCTGGTTATTGACAGTGGTGAGCTAGCTATCTAGAAGCTAACGGGTAGGAATGTTTGTTTGAGGGAAAGTCATGTTGATTTAATTATAGCAAATATGAGAATTAAATTCACAAAACATTGATTCGCTCCTTTTAGCTAGATAATCAAAACTTTCAAAATTACGTATGTTATTTTTTTTTTTAAACAAATGACAACAGATCATGTTGCTAGCAAGCTAACATAATCGCCAAGATTGCGTCGCTGCCCCTTATGAAACCCCCACCGTCTCTCATTTGTGCGTCAATTCGAACGACTCATCGCTCAATGTAGACTTGCTTCCGAGTTCAGTGGAGAGCGCCAAAAGTCCTCCATAATGTAAAAGGCGTTTGCGATTATAGTTCATGGTATAAAAACATTCAACAAGGTGTGTCTTTCTGACGCCCGAACGGCCTGACTTAATCCTTTGCTTTTCCCTCGTTGCTTCCTGTTTCCACAAATGCCTCGACTACTTTCGTGTTCCACCATCACTCATTGCTGCCTGTTGGCTTTTTTTCCTTGATCGGTTGCTGCCTGAAAGGCTTCAAACGTCACAAAATCGATGACGTTTCTTGCTCACCAAGGATTTAGACAAGGTGGTAAAGTGAGATTTTTCAACTGTGTCCCCTTGCAGTTACATTTTTACCCATTATATTTGGAGCATCATTCATTTAGTGAATAATCTGAATCTGTAGTAATCTTGAACAACCCACAGGTATACTTTCCCCCGCCATATTGTTTTTTTTTTTTTCTTACATAGCATAACAAAACATGATGAATGCAATTAGGCATGGGCAGGCATATAACAAAGTACAGGCCTATTTGTGGTAGTATTCAGTGCCTGACTTAGACTGAAATAGGTGCCGGTACTGTTTATATTTAGGTGCAGGAGCTCCACAATACTTTTGAGCTAATATTCTATAAGAGGAACAGGAGCACAAACAGTAGAACATTTGAGGTGCTGGTACTCAGCTCCATTGAGCTCCTGCCCAAGTCAAGCACTGGTAGTATAATTTTTTGCTTTATATAAATATTATGTTCTTTACAACAAGACCATCATTTTAATATTCAGAGGCCCAGTAATATTATTTATTTAATGTTTAAATATTACATTATATTAGCTTACATCTTTCTTTTTAACCTCAGGTCACATTTTCTTCAATTGTAAATCTTTAAAATGTTATTTTTTTTAAAAAGTGGGCTAAATATCTTAGCAGCATGAATCTTTCTTGTTCCACATCAAACTAACACCGTATCGGGAACATAATCATGCATGTGTCCCTTTTAAGCAATATGTACCCAGAAAAAAATATATATCTATTTTGAGAGTCAGGTCTTAACATCCAGTTGCCATGGAAACTATTTCTGGTGTGATGGGGCATCAGTCAAACAGAGATCCTATGAAATTACTTTTTAATAATAAAAAAAAAATTACAATTAATGAGTATCCCTAATTCTATGGTCACAAAAGCCTTACAGGTATATGATTGGAATAAAAACATCTATTAATGTGAGTACATGGTAACTTGTCCAAAGGGCCCGAATTAAATGAGCTGTTTTGTAAAGCGATGGTGACATGGATTCAAATGTCATAATTTAATAAGTGAAAGTTTAAAAATACATCATTACAAAAATAAATTAAGTGAAAAAGTGGATATGGTTCCTGTGGATTTGGTTTCTGTTGCCGTATAAATCAAGAGACCAATGTCTCTGATACTTGAAGTATTATCCAGTTTCTCAGCATGAGAAACTAATATAGAGTACTCTGAACGTTCCCTTCACAACAGCACTTCACCATGCTATTCGATGATGAAAGTGCTGGTGGCTTTGAAGAGGTGACATTTATGCGAGATACCATACTAAGATCAGGCATGCATGTTCATCTGCGTTTGCAAGCTTAATTTTCTTCAATCTTTAATTGTGTTATTGATGATGACTTCAAGCATTGAAAAGAGAGGTCAGGATACCAAAAATGTGAATATATTTGAGATATTATTGGAAAGAGTTGTAGGAATATAGTTTGTCAACATAAGGTTTGCTTGATCTAGTAATACAATGCATCAAACATGAGCAAGCCACTGAAACTGTTTAACAGATTTTAAAACTTCTTTCCCCATTTTATTTTATGCAGAATTACAGTTTTAAAGCAACTTCTAAACAGTACAACCTGTTCAGATGCCAAGTTTGTATCAAAGGTTTGTTTTACACACCATTTATATTACTTCAGATAAACCAAAGAGCAATGGAAATAATACAGTCTTATCACTATTATGAATGTGATAGAAAACTGATATCTAAAGGTCTGAACAGAAGCACTACTGCAGCTAAAGAGCATCTCTCATCCTTTTCTCCGGAACATCCGTAAGACTTTGAAGCTCTCTTAATCCCTGTTAGTTAGAAAAACATTTGCATCATTAAAAAATACATCTGCCATTAGATTTAGTTGTGAAATATTTCCCACATTGTGTAATATTGTACCATGCTCATAATACCATCATAATAGTTTTCAAGTAGTAAATACTATTGTGCGAGCAGGAATACCATCTTTTCAATCACTCACCTCCAACACCATGCGAATGTTGGCTTTGATTTTAGCTGCGTCTTTGGTCAACACTTCGGTATGTCTGGAAAAGGAAATCGAATTTATAAGGATTCTCTCATTTCTAAGGTTTATCCAAGATTTGGGAGCTTGAAACATGGGCCTAAACACAATGCTGTATCACAGTAATGTAATAACAAAACACATGTGCCCCCTAGAGGCAATTATTTTGACAGATGTTTACAAAATACTGTACTAATGACCTCTGTGTGTGTGTGTTTTAATGGATATTGCTGGTGTTACTCACACTGTAAGCTGATCTGTCTTTTTCTCAATGAACTTCAGAGCTTCCGAGTGCGTTAACTCGACAAAAAAGCCATATCCAACAGCAACAAAGATTTTTGACGAGTCCTCCCTGAAACAAAACAACTCAGTCAAGGCCTCAATCAAATCACAATAAAAATAAAGTAATATGGACAATTTTCAATAAGCCTAATCACTTACACATGTGCTTGGACGTAGAAATTACAGCCAAGATCTATCTCTGTTTTGAGTCCCTTCGTCTCAGATTCCTACGAAGACAATTTGTTAGTACAAACAAATATAAAAATGTGTGCACTCACTACTGTAAGTCGCTCTGGATAAGAGCGTCTGCTTAAATGACCAAAATGTAAATGTTCTCAATAACTGAGGAAAAGCACAACAAAACAACACATTTATATTGTACAACATTTATGTTATACAATATCTATATGCCACAACATAGCTACATTAATATACATTTATAGAACATTTACAAATGTTGATGGCCCACTGTTTGATGGTCACATCTATTCATCATGGTGTTGGCCCATAGATATCCCAACGTAAGTGGGTGCCATGGTGGTAACTTATACCTTTAGGCTTTCAATGGTATTTTTCAGTTGTAGATATTGTGCAATTTTTTCATACACTCCATCTCTTTGCTCCAATACCCTCCTGTCAGAACATAAAAAAATCAATACAAATTGTGCACATGCGCGAAAATGTTGCGCACATCCGAGTTAGCGAATAAAATGACACTGGTCTAAGGAAAATAGACTACTCACTCCAAATCTCGTTTCAACACATCGCTAATAAACGTTTCATACTGCAAGACCTTTTTGTCAATGCTGGGTTTTCCAGCATGAGCCATTATGAGTCGTGAAATCAATCA
Organism: Oncorhynchus keta; assembly: GCF_023373465.1. NCBI lineage: Eukaryota > Metazoa > Chordata > Actinopteri > Salmoniformes > Salmonidae > Oncorhynchus > Oncorhynchus keta. The sequence goes on from NC_068447.1 coordinate 14,335,503, forward strand.
GTTGTTGATGGTCATTCGTGTTCGAAAACGAGGCAATGATTCTGAATCCTGAAAACAAAATGTTCCAAAGATATTACCCATATAATGAAGTTAATAAGGCGACTGCAGAGTTATTGTTAGCTAGCTGACTATCTATGTTTAATAACAACATAGTCCACAATATTGTTGTAGCTTTGGCTTACCTAGCTCCACAGCACAAAATAAACTGCAGCTATCTTATGTAACCACTGTCAAGCTAGCAGGCGTGAATAACTAAATACTTCCGGGGTCACGGATTTGTGGAATTCTTCAGAATAAGGGTTGTGTCTTGTATGCTTTGTAAATTAATAATTAGGGTGAACATTTGAACAATTATCGATACATTTTATGCTAGTTATCATACAAATAATAATTTTAAGTTTTTCTATTAGATATTGTGATTTTTTGGGAAAAAAATGCAAGCCAAAATGGTCAACAATGTTTATTGTGTGTCTACTAATATCATTTATTTCCCCGTACACACTTTTCTGTACGTTGTGTCACAGTAAAAGGGGGTCAATTCTACTAAGGCGCACTTCTAGTTTCCAAATCCATAGAGTTTACATCAAGAAGAGCTTCACTGCTCATTCTGCAGACCTTAAAGAGCGGCCCATCAGCTTAAATCCAATATGGTTTTCATGTTTGACATACATATTGCACTGTACACCATTTTCTATATGTTTTGTCACAGTAAAGGGGGGTCCATTGTACTTAGGAGCACTTCTAGTTTCCTAATCCACAGATTTTACACTCAGAGGAGTGTCACTCATTCTACAGGCAAACAATATGTTTATTCAAAAAGACAAGAGATGCAATTTGGTCAAAAAAGCATACTTTATTCATAACAAATATCACAGTGAAGTTATTCAACTACTTTTCGTGAAATTGATCATCAAAAGTGTAACAGAAGTTTGAAATGATATGCAAGATCCTCTTCATCTCATGGGTAGAGTCAGTCCAAGGGCGCAAACTGGTTGAGTCAACATTGTTTTCAAATCATTTTAAGCAAAAATCTATGCAATGATTGGGGTTCTACTAACCTATAGAAACATGATCTTACTAGCATACTGCCTCAAAAATATATATTTTATTTATCTAGCCAAAACACTTGACCTGATGCATGTTTTGGCACCTAAAATGTGTAAAGTCTGTAGCCTTCTCACCATTAGGATAATGTAGGTCATTAACAGGTACAGTGACTTCAGAAAGTATTCACACCCCTTTACCTTTTCCACATTTTGTTGTGTTACAAAGTGGGATTAAAATGGATTAATTGTCATTTTTTTCAATGATCTACACAAATACTCTGTAATGTCAACATGGAAGAAAAAATCGAACATTTTAAAAATATATATGAAAAATAAAACACTAATATATATCTTGATAAGTACTCAACCCCCTGAGTCAATACATGTTAGAATCACACTTGGTAGTGATTATAGCTGTGAGTCTTTCTGGGTAAATCTCTAAGAGCTTTACACACCTGGATTGTGCAACATTTGCTCATTATTCTTTTCAAAATTCTTCAAGTTCTGGCAAATTGGTTGTTGATCATTGCTGGACAACCATTTTCAGGTCTTGTCATAGATTTTTAAGCAGATTTAAGTCAAATTGTAACTCGGCCACTCAGGAACAGATTTGGCCTTGTGTTTTAGGTTATTGTCTTGCTAAAAGGGAAATTCATATCCATACTATGGCCAATAAGCATACTAACTATATCCATACAATGGCCAATAAGCATACTAACTATATCCATACAATGACCAATAAGCATACTAACTATATCCATACAATGACCAATAAGCATACTAACTATATCCATACAATGACCAATAAGCATACTAACTATATCCATACAATGACCAATAAGCATACTAACTATATCCATACAATGACCAATAAGCATACTAACTATATCCATACAATGACCAATAAGCATACTAACTATATCCATACAATGACCAATAAGCATACTAACTATATCCATACTATGGCCAATAAGCATACTAACTATATCCATACAATGGCCAATAAGCATACTAACTATATCCATACTATGGCCAATAAGCATACTAACTATATCCATACAATGACCAATAAGCATACTAACTATATCCATACAATGACCAATAAGCATACTAACTATATCCATACAATGACCAATAAGCATACTAACTATATCCATACAATGACCAATAAGCATACTAACTATATCCATACAATGACCAATAAGCATACTAACTATATCCATACAATGACCAATAAGCATACTAACTATATCCATACAATGACCAATAAGCATACTAACTATATCCATACAATGACCAATAAGCATACTAACTATATCCATACAATGACCAATAAGCATACTAACTATATCCATACAATGACCAATAAGCATACTAACTATATCCATACAATGACCAATAAGCATACTAACTATATCCATACAATGACCAATAAGCATACTAACTATATCCATACAATGACCAATAAGCATACTAACTATATCCATACAATGACCAATAAGCATACTAACTATATCCATACAATGACCAATAAGCATACTAACTATATCCATACAATGACCAATAAGCATACTAACTATATCCATACAATGACCAATAAGCATACTAACTATATCCATACAATGACCAATAAGCATACTAACTATATCCATACAATGACCAATAAGCATACTAACTATATCCATACTATGGCCAATAAGCATACTAACTATATCCATACAATGACCAATAAGCATACTAACTATATCCATACTATGGCCAATAAGCATACTAACTATATCCATACAATGACCAATAAGCATACTAACTATATCCATACAATGACCAATAAGCATACTAACTATATCCATACAATGACCAATAAGCATACTAACTATATCCATACTATGGCCAATAAGCATACTAACTATATCCATACTATGGCCAATAAGCATACTAACTATATCCATACAATGACCAATAAGCATACTAACTATATCCATACAATGACCAATAAGCATACTAACTATATCCATACAATGACCAATAAGCATACTAACTATATCCATACAATGACCAATAAGCATACTAACTATATCCATACAATGACCAATAAGCATACTAACTATATCCATACAATGACCAATAAGCATACTAACTATATCCATACAATGACCAATAAGCATACTAACTATATCCATACTAACTATATCCATACTATATCCATATCCATACTAACTATATCCATACAATGACCAATAAGCATACTAACTATATCCATACTAACTATATCCATACTATATCCATATCCATACTAACTATATCCATACTATGACCAATAAGCATACTAACTATATCCATACTATGACCAATAAGCATACTAACTATATCCATACAATGACCAATAAGCATACTACTCACTCAATTTACGTCGCAAATAGTACAGTTAGTATGAGTATTCGAACACAGCTCTGGTTTTATGGACAAAAACAATCAATAATTTTTCCTGTACAGTGCTATATTTGTACCATATAGTGGCCCCATGCAAACCTATTTGACCACAGTAGAAGTCTAGCAATACTTCCTATGACCTAGCTTTTTGTTCAAACTCATCTATTTTATAATCTACGGACTCTAGCCTGGACCCTGGTTTCATGGAGACACAATCAATAATTTTTCCTGTACAGTGCTATATTTGTACCATATAGTGGCCCCATGCAAACCTATTTGACCACAGTAGAAGTCTAGCAATACTTCCTATGACCTAGCTTTTTGTTCAAACTCATCTATTTTATAATCTACGGACTCTAGCCTGGACCCTGGTTTCATGGAGACACAATCGATAGTTTTTCCTGTAAAGTGCTATATTTGTGTCCAGACATTAAGCTGTTTGACCACAGTAAAAGGCCAGCAACACTTCCAATGATCTATATTTTTGTCCAACTCATCCATTTTGTACAGATAAAAACATACTCAATTTCAGCTCCCCTGTGTGTAAACGCTGTGATTTTAGATACTTGAATGTGTTCTAAACCCTTAAAACACACACCCTACACACCCACATTCACAAATTGAATTTTGGGGCATTTCAGGCCCGAAGTGAAAATAATTGTACACTCGCAAACTCCATTAAAAACGAGGGCTTGGTGTTTACGTTGCAAACCTCCCTTGCTTGGTTAATCATTTGGAATGAAAATGAATTAGAGAAAGAAAGTATAGGGTTTTGGAATAAACACCGAAAATAAGGTCTGAGGTTAATACAGGCTTAGGAGATCTTATAAGTGTTGTTCTATAAGATAATATCAAATCAAATCAAATGTATTTATATAGCCCTTCGTACATCAGCTGATATCTCAAAGTGCTGTACAGAAACCCAGCCTAAAACCCCAAACAGCAAACAATGCAGGTGTAATAGCAGTCAGTTATCATGGCCTGTATGAATTATAAAGTGTTATGTGCTTTTCTTACATTCATTCTTCAAAATTCACAAAAATGTAGGTTAGCTAATGAAGATTATCTCATAGAACAAAACTTAAATATTCTAAACCTGTGTTGCTGTGTTCGCCACAGACCTTATTTTCAGCATTTATCCAAAACCCCTACAAAAACGCCCTTAATTTTCCCCAGAGTCTCTGTCTAATGAACCATGGCAGAGTTAGTGCCTACAAAATAAACGCCATTATTATTTCTCTTTGTATAGTGGCTTGCAAAAGTATTCACCCCCTTGGCATTTTTCCTATTTTGTTGTTACAACCTGGAATTAAAATGGATTTTTGGGGGGTTTGTATCATTTGATTTACACAACATGCCAACCACTTTGAAGATGCAAAATATGTTTTTATTGTGAAACAAACAAGAAATATGACATAAAAACAGAAAACTTGGGCTTGCATAACTATTCACCCCCTCAAAGTCAATACTTTGTAGAGCCACCTTTTGCAGCAATTACAGCTGCAAGTCTCTTGGGGTATGTCTCTATAAGCTTGGCACATCTAGCCACTGGGATTTTTGCCCATTCTTCAAGGCAAATCTGCTCCAGCTCCTTCAAGTTGGATGGGTTCCGCTGGTGTACAGCAATCTTTAAGTCATACCACAGATTCTCAATTGGATTGAGGTCTGGGCTTTGACTAGGCCATTCCAAGACATGTAAATGTTTCCCCTTAAACCACTCGAGTGTTGCTTTAGCAGTATGCTTAGAGTCATTGTCCTGCTGGAAGACACAGGTTTCCCTCAAGAATTTCCCTGTATTTAGCGCCATCCATCCATCATCATCCATCAATTCTGACCAGTTTCCCAGTCCGTGCCGATGAAAAACATCCCCACAGCATGATGCTGCCATCATGGTGTTCTCTGGGTGATGAGAGGTGTTGGGTTTGCACCAGACATAGCATTTTTCTTGATGTCCAAAAAGCAACATTTTTGTCTCATCTGACCAGAGTACCTTCTTCCATATGTTTGAAAAGTCTCCCACATGCCTTTTGGCCAACACCAAATGTGTTTGCTCATTTTTTTCTTTAAACGGTTGCTTTTTTTCTGTCCACTCTTCCATAAAGCCTAGCTCCGTGGTGTGTACGGCTTAAAGTGGTCCTATGGATAGATACTCCAATCTCTGCTGTAGAGCTTTGCAGCTCCTTCAGGGTTATATTTTGTCTCTTTGTTGCCTCTCTGATTAATGCCCTCATTGCCTGATGTGTGAGTTTTGTTGGGCGGCAAGTTCTTGGCAGGTTTGTTGTGGTGCTATATTCTTTCCATTTTTTAATAATGGATTTAATGGTGCTCTATGGGATGTTCAAAGTATCAGATATTTTTTTATAACCCAACGCTGATTTGTACTTCTCCACAACTTTGTCTCTGACCTGTTTGGAGAGCTCCTTGATCTTCATGGTGCCACTTGCTTGGTGGTGTCCCTTGCTTAGTGGTGTTGCAGATTCTGGGGCCTTTCAGAACAGGTGTAAATACACTGACATCATATGACAGATCATGTGACACTTGGATTGCACACAGGTGGACATTATTTAACAATTTTTTTAAATTATTTTTTTCACCTTTATTTAACAAGGTAAGCTAGTTGAGAACAAGTTCTCATTTATAACTGCGACCTGGCCAAGATAAAGCAAAGCAGTTCGACACATGCAACAACACAGAGTTACACATGGAATAAACAAACATATAGTCAATAATACAGTATAAAAAGTCTATATACAGTGTGTGCAAATGAGGTAGGATAAGGGAGGTAAGGCAAGAAATAGGCCATGGTGGTGAAGTAATTACAATATAGCAATTAAACACTGGAATGGTAGATGTGCAGAAGATGAATGTGCAAGTAGAGATACTGGAGGGCAAAGGAGCAAGATAAATAAATAAATACAGTATGGGGATGGGGTAGATGGATGGGCTATTTACAGATGGGCTATGTACAGGTGCAGTGATCTGTGAGCTGCTTTGACAGCTAGTGCTTAAAGCTAGTGAGGGAGATATGAGTCTCCAGCTTCAGTGATTTTTGCAGTTCGTTCCAGTCATTGGCAGCAGAGAACTGGAAGGAAAGGCGGCCAAAGGAAGAATTGGCTTTGGGGGTGACCAGTGAGATATACCTGTTGGAGCACGTGCTACGGGTGGGTGCTGCTATGGTGACCAGTGAGCTGAGATAAGGCGGGGCTTTACCTAGCAGAGACTTATAGATGACCTGGTGCCAGTGGGTTTGGCGACAGGTATGAAGCAAGGGCCAGCCAACGAGAGCATACAGGTCGTAGTAGTGGGTAATATATGGGGCTTTGGTGACAAAACGGATGGCACTATGATAGACTGCATCCAATTGGTTGAGTAGAGTGTTGGAGGCTATTTTGTAAATGACATCGCCGAAGTCGAGGATCGGTTGGATGGTCAGTTTTACGAGGGTATGTTTGGCAGCATGAGTGAGGGATGCTTTGTTGTGAAATAGGAAGCCGATTCTAGATTTAATTTTGGATTGGAGATGCTTAATGTGAGTCTGGAAGGAGAGTTTACAGTCTAACCAGACCCCTAGGTATTTGTAGTTGTCCACATATTCTAAATCAGAACCGTCCATAGTGGACGGGCAGGCAGGTGCAGGCAGTGATCGGTTGAAGAGCATGCATTTAGTTTTACTTGCATTTAAGAGCAGTTGGAGGCCACGGAAGGAGAGTTGTATGGCATTGAAGCTCGTCTGGAGGTTAGTTACCACAGTGTCCAAAAAAGGGCCAGAGGTATACAGAATGGTGTCGTCTGCGTAGAGGTGGATCAGAGAATCACCAGCAGCGAGAGCAAGAGCAAGTATGTGACTTCTGAAGGTAATTGGTTGCACCAGATCTTATTTAGGGGCTTCATAGCGAAGGGGGTGAATACATATGCACACACCACTTTTCTGTTTTTAATTTAATTTAATTTTTTAAACAAGTTTTTTTTCACTTCACCAATTTGGACCATTTTGTGTATGTCCATTACATGAAATAATGTAAAGCTATTACATTTGTGATTGGCCACTCTTTAAGGAAAGTACAATGTGCAGTGACACTCCTCTAGGTGTAAACTCTGTGGATTTGGAAACTAAAAGTGCTCTTGAGTAGAATGGACCCCCTTTTACTTCAACACTACTGTAAATTCAGGGATTTATGTAAGGTGCAATATTTATGTCCAATATGAAAAACGTAATAAATATTGTGCAGTACGATGGGTTAATTAGCAATGTTAATAATATTGTTACTATAATTTATATTTAATAGTAGCATTATAAATAATGTGTTATTTGTATTCTCGTTGTTACTCTAATAACTATCTAGTAATCATTACGTGTACTGCTGTTAACAATAAGGTCAACGATATAATATTATTTGTGTTATAAAGGTGATTCACTTTCATCAAGAAAAAAAATCAAAGTCTACTAAGATTTCCTCATAAAATGTTACGAATTTCGACCATTTTATTTTTTTACAATCTTCATTTTGGGACTTTTAAGGGAAATCGCCGAGGTCACGTCCATATTCTTGCTCGGTCTTGCTGGCGGAACGGATTTTCACATCCCCTTGCATGTACCGGAAACGGAAGTAGCTCTTCTGAACTTTTTTCAGTTTTTCGATGGTTAGTGCTATCCGACTTCCTCGGGACGTACGTACCCTGAACTCTTACCATTTAAAATTTCAACTTCAACAGAGAGGAAGAGAGAGAGAACAAATCCAATTTTGATAAACTCCCATTGGGTGAAATACCCCAGTGTGCCATCACAGCAGCAAGATTTGTGACCTGTTGCCACAAGAAAAGGGCAAACAGTGAAGAACAAACACCATTGTAAATACAACCCATATTTATGTTGATCTATTTTCCCTTTTGTACTTTAACTATTTACACATCGTTACAACACTGTATATAGACATATGACATGTCTATTATTTTGGAACTGTGTAATATTTACTGTTAACTATATTGTTCATTTCACTTTTGTTTATCCATTTAATTTGCTTTGGCAATGAAAACACGTGTTTCCCATGCCAATAAAGCCCTTTGAATTGAGAGCGAGAGGCCCAACTCAGCGGAAAATCTGTCTCCTTCCAGCAGGTGGAGTTTTTTAGCACACAAAACAGGGAGTTTTTTGTATGGAGTTCGATAAGAGTGTTGAATTTGGTGAACAAAAACATGTATGGCTTATTTACTATGTGAGGTTTATTTAATTAAATATACGTTTCGTAATGCTTAAGTTGTTACGAGTGTACTGATATAAGGTGGACACGTGACATCCCGGCATCTTTGAGAAAAACACTTTTTATCGGAGTTGTCTGGAGATTGATATGCACGTTCATGGCATGAGGCTAGTAGCATAGCATCTCTCTCAATTTAATACATAAGGGATAATGAAAGTGGTGGAACTAACCTTCCACGGAGTTGTATTATTTTCCCGAGTATGCATAACCACGATTTGATTATTCATTTTATACCATGGCTATAATTTAGCCACATTTGCAGATAGAAATGTGTTCAACATCTACTGAAGTAGCTAGCATGTTTACTAGATAGCTACAGTCGTTGTCTTGGTAACGAAACAAATGAGCGAGTTTTGCTAACCAAAACATCACTCCTAGTTTGCTTTTACGAAAATCGAATTCAACAGTGCCGATAAGGTTTTCAATTTGACTTTTGCTTTCAAATGCAGTTCAAACAACATGTTGGAATGAACTATAGCCATTGAATTCTACTGTGCTGATATACTGTGTGTTATACGGAAATAATGCACGTTCTAGAATTCCCTTAAAGCCAATTTTAAACAACTATTCAACAATGCCATGGTATGAATGCAGTTGAGGTCAACAACCCTCATCATATATTTCAAAAAGGATTACAGTAATGAAATGTATCCACCAATCCAGAGAAAGTATAAACGGGAGCTCGAAAGCCCAACATATCGCTATGTGGACAACGACTCTCCCATTGCTAGGGTGGAGGGACATGTAAATCTTGTCAGTTTATCCATAATGTTTTAAATCAATGGGGACGTCCCAAGGATCCCTACTAGCACGCACCGTTTTTCGACAGCTGAAACTACATTAATTAGATCATTAATTGGTTGAACTAAAATGTATTATTGATTATTTAAATGTGGATGCTTTCTATCTTCAGAAAATACATAATATCATTCTGCATAATGACCGTATTTGATCATACGTCAGGGGTCAAAGCGTTATGGAGTTCAAAGGTTAGAAGAAAGAGCGCTCGCTTCTCTGATGGTCGGAGAATTGGACTTAAAAAAGGTATAAACGCGTTATTTGAGTTTATAATTTAATTAATATATTAACGTATGTGAAAAATACGGTTGTTGTTCGGATGTCTACACTCACTCCTTTCAATAATCTGTGGTTGGAGACGGTCTTGTCTTATTCAATTATGTAAGGAAACCTATTTGGGTAGCATGCTATATGCGAACTAGCAGCGAGCGAGGTTAAGTTACAGGAAGCCCCCCACAATCTATTAGGATAACGTTATTTGTTCAACTGTCTTTTTTTCCTTCACAGAATAATCCTGTAGGTACGCTAACCAGTTAAAAAATATGGCTGAGTTGCTTCTGGATTCAAGTATCCGAATATGGGTGGTTTTACCAATTGTATTGATTACATTTTGCGTTGGAATTATCCGTCACTATGTCACCCAACTCCTGCAAAGTGACAAAAAAGTTGATCTGGAACAGGTGTCAGACAGGTGAGTTAACTGACTGAAATACTGTTATCCCATGGTATGAGAAACTTTAGGCACACTGTTGTAATCATGACTACTAAATATGTCAGTTTATTGCTTAAATTGACTTTTGCAGCCAAGTCCTTCTGCGTAGCCGCATCTTAAGGGAAAATGGAAAGTATATCCCTAAACAAGTAAGATTTGCATATTTTTTATATTCTGAAATGTTCTATTCTTAGTGTGCGTTAGAGAATAAATGTATATATTTTTCTGTAGTCATTTAACATGCGAAAGCAATATTTCAATGATGTGGAGACTGGGTTCTTCAAGAAGGTCAAGCGAAAGGTGACTCCCAAAAACCCAATGACTGGTGAGTCAATCTAACTATTTGTGTTCTTCCCACTTTGACAGTCTATTTTAGTTCCATTCTTATAAATGAGATTAGCAACACATTTTCTCACTCAGAGATGCATTAAAATGTGGTAACAATGTTTTTTTTTTTACTGCTGTGCTACACACAATTATTCAACAATGCTTCCTTTTTCAGATACCAGCATGCTGACTGACATGATGAAGGGAAATCTGACCAATGTACTTCCCATGATTGTGATTGGAGGATGGATCAACTGGGCATTCTCTGGCTTTGTCATTAGTAAGTTCAGCCTGTTAGGGACGTTGACTGCCCTGCATAACCTCATGTTAGATGTTGAACTTGCAAAATTGGTCCAATAATTAGATAGGAAACGATGCCTACATAATATACAGTCATCCTGAATTGTTTGCAATATAATTACACCACAGCCACTTACTATTGTATTGAAGTGGTATTGAACACTGTTAATACTAGTTTTCCCCCCACAGCTAAGGTTCCCTTTCCTCTGACATTGAGATTCAAACCAATGCTGCAGCGTGGAATTGAACTGTTGTCTCTTGATGCATCCTGGTACAGTATTCCATTCATTCAGTTGTCTGTTTTCAACCAGCCTTTTAATTACACCAGCAAAGCACAAATATAAACATACTTTGGGTAATTCAAGGGTAATGGAATTCTGCAGAAAATGTATACCTAACAAAAACCTATTGAAGTTTAACAAACCATAGAATGGACCTCTATGCACAACTTCTAACAATTTCCACTGAACATTTTACAAAAACACATTTACAGGAAGAATTGTGCAGATACAAAATTTGGCAACAGAATACAACCGAGGGAGATTTTACTGTTATTCTGGTACCAAACTTAGCATCAGCACAGTTAATTTTTTTTACTGTGTAAATTGATCAAATTAGTCATTTTGCATAGAGTTGTATGGTAGGAATTATCCAATTGCATTCTTGTCAAGACAATCTTTAGGATGTGATTCAGTATATTCCTATGTTGAGGATGTGATTCAGTTGATTATTTTATTTGTAATTGTTTCTAGGGTGAGCTCAGCCTCTTGGTATTTCCTTAATGTTTTTGGACTGAGGAGTATGTACAGCCTCATTCTTGGACAGGACAATGGTAAGCTGATAATGCCAAGTCTTTGCCATGTTCATAGTGTATATGTTTAACAAGAATACAGAAAGACTTGGTACCTTGGTGTTGATGTAGAAAACATGTTGGAACAACTTGTTTTATAACTCTGTTAACATAATACTGTATCTACCTTGTGAATGCATTTCAGAGTTGTTTACTGTACTTGTCCCAGTTGCAACCCAACTGAGGTACGATGTGGCGGGCACATTTTCGTATTACATGATGACTGTTGGTCTTGTGTTCCAGCTGCGGATCAGTCGAGGATCATGCAGGATCAGATGACTGGCGCTGCCATGGCCATGCCGCCTGATCCTAACAAGGCCTTTAAGGTGAGAAACTAGCAGCCTTGATGTCAGTCTCTCAGCATTAGCTAGCTGTACGTGGACGATCACCGTCAATCATTAAGCTTTAATGGCTAATATACTTTAATCTAAAGTCATGAGGATATGGTTTTGTTCTATCCTGGGGCAATTAGTTATTGTGTAATGATGGACTTAAATCAAAGACATAGTGGTTGTTGGAGCCAGTTTTTGTACTAGTAGGGGTTTTCTTTTTTAAGCCTGTCTTCCTTGTTCTTTCAGAGTGAATGGGAGGCGTTGGAGATTGTGGAGCACAAATGGGCCCTGGAGAACGTTGAGGAGGAGCTGATGTCTCGAGATCTCAACTTTTGTGGAATCTTCAGTCAAGAGATAAAAGCCACCATGTTCTAATGAGGTTATTGACTTAACTGCTGCTGTAGAGCCAGCCAGTTTCTGTGATACAGTGTATCATCAGGGTTCTCTGAGGCAGTTGTAAAAATAAAAAATATTTAAAAAAGGTCTTAAATATGATTGTGATACCTAAACAGTATATTTTTGGCTCAAGGCAATAATAAAAAAACAATAGAAAGGCAGACGTATTTATCCTCTGACATTAATTTAATGACAACTAATGCCTATTTGTTTTGTTGTGTGAAAATAGTGTAAGTTGAATGTAAATTATGCATGTGCTCAGCTTAGTTTTATTGTTGCCTTGCAATTTTTCACTATTATGCCTTACTGTTAACTGATTTCATTCTGCATTCAAATATCAGTGCATCACACAGATGTATTATTTGTAGAAAATAGTTTGGTTGTGTTGATTGATTTCAGACATGCTTCTCTGCACATTTCTGAAATGGCTTGTTCTCTTTGTGTGTGTGTGTGAGAACCAAGGCCTCATCTTTGATATTGTCTGCATTGCTTGTGTTTGTTTAAGTTGTAAAAGGTTCTCAGGAGTAAAAAAAAAAAAAAAAAATTTCTTCAGCTATTCTGTGCCCGCGGCATCTCTTTCAGAGGTGAACTGGTGTTACATGATTAGCTCCCAATAACATTTAAGCATTTTTAAACATACAAAATCTTGCCAAAACATCTGCTTTGGCTGTACTGTATAATTGAATGAGATGTAGCCTGTCCATTGAAGCTGATGTTTTTGTATCTGTGCCAGAAGAGGTATGGGGAGGTGAGGATGTATTGGAAATATACCATCTGCTTGGCTGTGGAGATTTAGAAATAAATTATCTGAAGGCTTTCTCGTAAAGTGTATGTTTCATCAATTACGTGGAATGCCTGATCTCCGTGTAGAAAAAGCAATGCGTAGCATGTATGGAACATCTGAGGACTGCATAAATAGATGTTTAGCCATATCATCCTGAGGATTAAGTATTATACACATACAATATATAAGAATGAATCAGACTTAAATATTTTATTTCACATATCGCAAAGTAGCAACTTCACTGCATCGTGTCAAAGTAACATTGGGACAGAAGGGGAAGATGATGCAGGTGTGAAATGCCCATTTTCATTAAGGTATGAATATGAAAATTTTATGTAAAAAGGTTTCTCGTATAAGAAAATCGGTACAGTATTCAGTGCACTGCAACATCCTAAATGTGGACATTCATGTATCGTACTGGACGTTAAGTAGAGGACCAAGGAATATGTTTGGGATGGCAGCTTGGCCTCTTCCAGATCACTCAGAAAACACTAAACTACCTTGGAGAGTGCCTCTGTTCCCACTAAAAGCCCAGACATTTACTGCAGCATCACCAATCGCATGTTGATACAAGAATATAATCATTGCAGTCACTCCATTGTACAAAATGGCTTTCTGTTTTGAACAGCAATTTCAGACCAAACGGGTGTTGGTGAATAAGATAATTGTGTAGTCAGGCTGGCTGGCTGGCATTAACCTTGTGTGTGCCTGGACATATTGTACCAATGTGATTGACAAACAAAAATATGAAGATTGACCTTTTACAGGTTTTTAGGCAGAATAATGGCCTTCCGCTTCAGTTTCTATAAACTGCATATGGACAACTGCATATTGCTCTCAGGAAAATAATGAACATCCCAAACTAAGCAGGCCTTGCCATTCAGAGCATGGCCACAGCCCAATCTAAACGACATCTCTAAAGAAGGGCTCGAGTTAACCAGCTCTCACAGCCACCTTCGATCGGATAGTAAACCCTGATCATTTACTGGTAAAAAAGATAAGGAAAGCCAGGATGTCATGTAAAAGTGTCAAATCTACCTCATGCCTACTGGCTATAGTAATCATTTATTAATATCAAAAGATGAGTATACAATAAAATATTTAATCTATTAACAAAGTCAATTAATTCACCCCATCCCTGTCTCTGAATCAGATGACCAAAGACAAAACATTTATTACAATAGAAAAATACTGTACAGATGCGCTTTAAAAAATCATTTTAGAGCTCTCTATCCATTGCTCATCATTAAGAAATTGCACAGAATAAAATTAAACTAATATCTAATTCTAAAGATGTAGCCATTTATTTGCTTCTACTAAAAGAGTACAAATTATATTTGAATGCGAAAAATATGCATCTGTTTATGTCCTGCACCAGAGATTCTATCTCAAAATCACTGTTCATAGTGGAAAACTAATCCTACACTAGAAATATGTCCATGAGCACCAAGAGGCCCAATTTATGTGTGTCTGATAATTCAATGAAAAACAAATAATGGATCGCAAGAGAAAATATACAACGCCTCCAACGGTATTCAAAGTGTCTGCTTCTAATACTATGGTTTTCTTCACCTTTATGTTCCATATAAATCACATTGCAATGTTTCGGTTAATGCAGTTCTTGATATAAAGAAAACAGAGTAATAGGAGAATGTCATCTAATTTTAAAATCAGGAGTTAACTCAAACCAGGTTATCCATGCTGTTAAAGTGTAAATCCACAAAAACTATCTTAGGGGTATTTTTCAATAGTACACTGTTGACAGCCACAACATGTTTCCCATATCAGCAGTCAAGTTTTCAAGATATTGGACATTCAAGAAGCAAAGGGTCACTGACCACATCATCATGATGATGTATTTTGCTGTATCAATAGCGGACTAATGGAAAAATAACAAAAGATAGCTTTTGAGTGGATTTTCCCTTTCCCTTATGATCTGAATATCAAATCATTTCTGTGTAACAATTAAGTACCTTACTGTGATTTAATATATATGTTGTTTTTTTTTAATGGGGGGCGGGGCGAGGTCAAATCATGATGTCAGTGATCTTCAAGTCAGACAGTCTGAGTTCTAGAAAGATGCCACAGTTTTCCGATTCGGAATTCCGAGGTGGATGACCGTTCAAAACTATTTTTACCAGTCAGAGTTTTTCTTCTCAGAGTTCTCAGTTGTCTTGAAGGCACTGAAGTCAGATATTTCTGAATTGTATTGAATGAGCCATAATTGGAGGGATATGTATCCTGAAAACTAGCCGTTATTGGTAGGGAGGTTTGAAACTGTTATTGGTCTAACTTATAACACCTGGTGATGTCACAAGGCATGCCAAAACTCCACCCATGGAAATCAAGCTGAAATTCAGGTATTTTCAAAATAGCTTACACCAAAACGGCATAATTTTCACAATTTCACAGTATTATTCCAACCTCATAATGAAATATATAAAACACAGGAAATCAAGTTTGACTGCACTGGGCCTTTAACCTCATACATTGTGATTTACCTTCTAGAGCAAAATGCGTTTAAATCTATTCAAACAGCCTCAAGGAAATCTGCCTCAATTTCAGCTCAATTAAGAAGCACAGCAGTGGATCAAAGTTAGAAGTCACCTTTCCAGCAGTGCATCACAGTACAGATAGATAGTGGTGCACAGATATTCACAATTCATAGGTCTTGAATCATCTAAATTATGATTGACTATATCCAATCACTAAGAGGTCCATTTGGCATCAGCATAGACAGACACTGCATACCTTAGTCTGATTAAGCAATGACAGATTTCATCATTCAATGTTCTACTATATTGGTGTCCCCAGATTTACTCAATAATCTTTAAAAAAAGAAAAAAAGAAAGAATAAATTGTATTCCTCACTCTTCTCCACCGGCCTGAGAATCTAGCCTCTCACTCCTTGTTCAATGCAGAACAGAGGAAGAAGGTTCAAGTTTTTTTGGAATAGAAAAGAAATAAAACAATACAAAATCAAAAAGCCCCATCAACTCAGGAAAAAGAAAAAAAAACAACTAACAAATCTGCTTCAGTCTGTTTCCATGTTGACACAGGGAGTGGCTCCCTCCATCCCATCGGGTTTGGGGGAAGTGACATCATTAGCAGGCTGGGTGGGAGAGGAGCTGTCCAAGGGGGCGGGTAAGGTGGGCTGGCGAATCTTATCTTGTCGTTGGTAGAACAGGAGGTAGGCAGCATTGGTCTAGAAGGGGAGGGTAATAGGCAAAGGAGGGGAGATCATGACATTGCAAGACAACAAAAATTAATAAATAATTCTCAGCTGTCCTTTAGCTAAACTTACCACAATTTGTTCCTCCCTTGCATATGTCACCTTGCTGTCATCGAAGTAATACCATTGTCCGTTGTCTTTGTTCTGGGCATAACTGGTGTCTGTCGAGAGAGGAGAGAAATGTTAAACACTGACTTGAAGGCATATATCAAAGTATGACATACAAAAGCAGCGTCTCACAATGTCCATCACGGAGTCCACCGTAGTGGTTGGATACTGCTATCAGATCATATCGGCTGGGCGGCTCTCCGTTTGCACCGGTCTTCCTCAGCAGACAACCTGAAAAGTCGAGGTGTCTGCAATAAAGAGCAATAGGGTTGGATTAGGATAGCTCCTCTCAACACTAATAACTCTGTAATGGCTTAGAGTTTACACTAGTCACACTGACATCCTCCCCACTTAAAACCATGTGGACAGAATGTTTATTATTATACTGAACAAAACTATAAATGCAACAATGATTTTATTAAGTTACAGTTAATATAAGGAAATCAGTCAAGTGAAATAAGTTCATTAGACCGTAATCTATGGATTTCATGACATGATAGGGGCACAGCCATGGGTGGGCCTGGGAGGGGGAGAGCATAGGCCCACCCACTGGGGAGACAGGCCCAACCAATCAGAATGAGTTTTTCCCCCCACAGAAAGGGCTTTATTATAGATAGAAATACTCCTCAGTTTCATCAGCTGTCTGGGTGGCTGGTCTCAGACGATCCCACAGGTGATGAATCCGAATGTGGAGGTCATGGGCTGGGGTGGTTACACATGGTCTGCGGTTGGGAGGCCGGGTGGACGTACTGCCAAATTCTCTAAACGACGCTGGAGGGGGCTTATGGTATGGTAGAGAAATTATCATAAAATTCTCTGGGAACAGCTCTGGTGGACATAACTGCAGTCAGCATGCCAATTGCACGGTCCCTCAAAACCTGAGACATCTGTGGCATTGTGTTGTGAGACAAAACTGCACACTGTAGAGTGGCCTTTTATGGTCACAATGTGCACCTGTGTAATGATCATGCTGTTTAATCAGCTTCTTGATATGCCAAACCTGTCAGGTGGATGGATTATCTTGGCTGAGGAGAAATGCTGATTAACAGGGGTGTAAACAAATTTGTGCACAGAATTATAGAGAAATAAACTTACTGTGTGTATGAAAAAGTACATTTTATTTCAGCTCATGAAACATGGGACCAACACTTCATGTTGCATTTATATTTTTGTTCAGTGTAGAAGACACAGACAGGATGTAACTAACCTGAGAGGGAAGTCAACGATGATGTCCAGCTTCTCCCTGGAGTACTTGGTGTAAGAGAAGCGCTTCAGGTGGATGATGAGAACCTCCGGCAGTGACCACAGGTCCAGTTTCTTAGTGGCCAGTTGGTGTTTCTTACACATTGGGCAGTACCTGCAGAAAACACATGCAACACATCTTTAGAAGACCATTGCACACAAATCACAACAGTATTTAGCAGTAAGTTGTAATATGTTACTGATGTAAAAAATATTAAGTCTACATCTTTTTCTGGGAAAACTGACATTTTAACTCTATTCAGCATCATTCTTGTTAGACAGAGATCGATAGATACTGTAGATGGACAGATTCTATTTATTTAACTTTAACTTCGATAGACACTATAGTATCTACCTACAGTAGATATCTATAGTATCTAAGTTAAATAAAGGTTAAATAAAATCAGTATACAGTAAATAGATAAATACTGTAGATGATATATAAATACTTTAAATAGATCGATAGTGTAGATATAGACACTGTACATAGCTAAATACAGTAGATAGATAGATAGATACTGTAAAGCTCTAGGAAGACTATTGGTGGTTCTAAACTTCTTCCGTTTTAAGAATGATGGAGGCCACTGTGTTCTTGGGGACCTTCAATGTTGCAGAAATGTTTTGTTACCCTTCCTCAGATTTATGCCTCAACACAATCCTGTCTCGGATCTCTACAGACAACTCCTTCAACCTCATGGCTTGGTTTTTGCTCTGACATTCACTGTCAACTGTGGGACCTGATATAGACAGGTACGTGCTTTTCCAAATCATGTCCAATCAATTGAATTTACCTCAGGTAAACTTCAATCAAGTTGTAGGAACATCAAGCATGATCAAAGGAAACAGGATGCACCTGAGCTCAATTTTGAGTCTCATCACAAAGGGTCTGAAAACGCATGTCATTTTTAAAAAAAGAACGTTTTAACAGTTTTTGCTTTGTCATTATGAGGTATTGTGTGTAGATTGCTGAGGATTTTATTTTGTATTTAATCAATGTTACAATAAGGCTGTAACGTAACAAAATGTGGAAAATGTCAAGGGGCCTGAATAGTTTCCAATGGCACAGGAGGACAGATAGGGTAGGATAGATAGAAATAACAGGTGTGGGGCAGTAGTACCAAGGGTTTTCTTCCTCCAGGGTCTCCACAGTGGTGAAGAGCTCAATGCACTCCTGCAGCTGCACTGTGGTCTGCTGGTGAGGAACCTCCATGCTTTGGTGTTTCACATACTTCTGTGGATGGAAGGAGTTCTGGAGTTAGCTAAATGACCAGCAAGCAGGCCCAAACACATTAATTAACACCTTCACACTTTAATAACACATATACTGTAAAGCATTATTCACACATACCTCTGCCTCATTCTCGTTGTAGTATTTTTTCTTCATGTCAGGATCCCAGTCCATGGCTACATATGGTTGAGCTGTGAAAGAGATGCAGTAATATCACATCAAATGTCCAGCTACTAAGCTCCAAAACAAAGGAAAAGTACACTACGTGGCCAAATGTATGTGGACACCTGCTTGTCGAACATCTCATTCCAAAATCATGGACATCAATATGGAGTTGGTCCTCCATTCGCTGCTGTAACAGCCTCCACTCTTCTGGGAAGGCTTTCTACTAGATGTTGGAACATTACTGCGGGGGACTAATGCCACAGGAGCATTAGTGATGTTGGGCGATTAGGCCTGGCTCGCAGTATGTGTTCCAATTCATCCTAAAGGTGTTTGATGGAGTTGCGGTCAGGGCTCTGTGCAGGCCAGTCAAGTTCTTCCACACCAATCTCAACAAACCATTTCTGTATGGACCTCGCTTTGTTGGGCGGCAGGTAGCCTTGTGGTTAGAGCGTTGGGCCAGTTACCGAAAGGTTGCTGGATCGAATCCCTGAGCTCACAAGGTACAAATCTGTCGTTCTGCCCCTGAACAAGATAGTTAACCCACTGTTCCACGGTAGGCCGTACATAAGAATTTGTTCTTAACTGAAATGCATAGTTAAATAAAGGTTACATTTAAAAATGTAAAAATTATCTACAAAGCTAGAAGCATAGAATGATCTAGAATGTCATTGTATGTAGCTTTAAGATTTCCCTTCACTGGAACTAAATGGGGCCTGGCCCGAACCATGAAAAAACAGCCCAGACCATTATTCCTCCTCCACCAAAAATGACGATTGGCACTGCATTGGGGCAAGTAGCGTTCACTTGGCATCCACCAAATCCAGATGTCAGTCGCACTGCTAGATGGTGAAGAGTGATTCATCACTCCAGACAACACGTTTCCACTGCTCCAGAGTCCAATGGTGGTGAGCATTACACCACTCCAGCCAACAATTGGCATTGCACATCTTAGGCTTGTGTGTGGCTGTTCGGCCATGGAAACCCATTTCATGAAGTTCCCGACAAACAGTTCTTGTGCGGACGTTGCTTCCAGAGACAGTTTGGAATTCGGAGGTGATGTTGCAACCGAGGACAGACAATTTTTTATGCGATATGCACTTCAGCGGTCCTGTTCTGTGAGCTTATGTGGCCTACCACTTTGCGGCTGAGCCGTTGTTGCTCCGAGACATTTCCACTACAAAATAACAGCACTTACAGTTGACCGGGGCAGCTCTAGCAGGGCAGAAATTTGACAAACTGACTTGTTGGAAAGGTGGCATTCTATGGTGGTGCCACATTGAAAGTCACTGAGCTCTTCATAAGGCCATTCTACTGCTAATGTTTGTCTATGGAGATTGCATGGCAGTGTGCTCGATTTTATACACCGGTCAGCAATGGGTGTGGCTAAAATAGCTGAATCCACTAATTTAAAGGAGTGTCCACATACTGCTGTATAGACAGTGTATATGAGCCTAGCTACAGGAGTGACAAAGCAGTTGGCAGTGTGAAAGTGATGTCTGAGACTCACAGCTAAAAGAGAAGGCACTGCCGTCCTCTCCCATGCCTCTCTCTGTGGTGCCGTTGGAGTTGACCGCCTGGATGGAGAAGAGCAGCTTCCTCCGTCTGGCCTCGCAGCCCTTTCTCTTTGCCTGCCTCTCGTTGGCCTGTGGCAGGCAGGGGGGGCACTCACCCCTCTCCTCCTCCTCCTCCTCCTCCTCACATGGCTGCTGCTGCTGCTGGTGGTCTGCACCCTGCTGGCTGTCTGTTGGGCCTGTAGCACTGGCATCAACACTAGCACCACCACTGGCTCCAGCACCACCACTGGCTCCAGCACCACCACTGGCTCCAGCACCACCACTGGCTCCAGCACCACCACTTGCTCCAGCACCACCACTTGCTCCAGCACCACCACTGGCTCCAGCACTGCAGGATGCCGAGGCACTACAGGATGCCGAGGCACTACAGGATGCCGAGGCACTGTCCTCTGTGCTGCACCCCGCCCTGACCTCACTGCTGGACCCCTCGTCAGCTGGTGCCTCTCCTCCAGACTCCTGGGTCTGGTCTGGCTGAGTCTGGGTCACAGCAGGCCCTTGGCCGACACCATCACAACAGTGATCCCTCTTGGAGGGTTCTGGCCTCTCACAGTCATCCTCGCCGTCATCTGTGGAGACAGACAACATTGTGGAGTGGAGACAATAAGTAAAATTGCGAGCTTGTCCATTGTCCATCCATTCTGTCCAGCATATCAATGATTGGCTAAGTGAGAATTTTAGAGCTCAGTTACCGTAGCTGACACCATTGGTCTGGGTCTTGTACAATTCTTCCTCCTCATCGTCATCATCATCTTCACCCTCCTCCTCATCCTCCTCCTCTGAGGGATCTGGTGGTCGGACATAACGCCTGTGGAAACATCATCGCACCATCTTTCAGACACAGTACAGCATCTTTACAACCAGTTATCACAATCAAACTTGATAAGAACCTACATTATAACGCATTGACTCTTTTAGCTGATGTTTGGTCTGTGACAGTAACTCACGCTAGCCGCTGCAGGAAGAGGTGATAGAGGGCGTCACGGCTGCACTGGCCTCGAGGCACGGTCATGAGCAGTGGGTGTCCGAACAGGGACGTCCCGTAGCTGCTGCTCCCTGAGCCGTAGTCCCTGTAGTGGGAGCGCTCCCTCAGGTACAGAGCCAGAACCACCTCATCCCCCTCCTCCTCCATAGACCCTCTGTTCAGCTCATACCTATCAGGAAAACACACAGACAGGTGTCAGGGGAGATGCTGACAGGAACAGCCCCAAAAAGTATGTTTTTGGTGTGGAGGTAAATGCTGTTTTTTTACATACACAAATATGTCATCCCGGTCCAGGATGCAGCTTAGAGACTCATCAGCATGGTACAGCTTATAGAAGCGATGGTTGAACACGTCAGCCACAACCATCTGAAATAGGAAATAAGGAAATGAGAGAAGCACAAGTCAGTATCAACTCAACATTTTATGTGACGAATGACAAAAGAGTTACCAGAGGCTACTGTTTATTTCACAGTGACTTTAAAACGGTGTCTTACTTGATTGGCTGGGATTTTGGTCATTTCCGAGAGAACGGCGCACAGGTCAAACACTTTGCCAGCTTTGGGTACAACCAAGCGATGCTGGTGGGAGAGTAAACAAATAAATCAATACACATGGTCACATATAAAAAGCATGATGTAGGGCCAACTACAGGAAGATGAATCTTGTACCTGAACAGGTTTGGCCACAGGATCCAGAGAGACAAAGAATACCTCCATAACCCGGTCCTTGCTAACAGGCAGGGGCACACTCAGGTAGCAGAAGGGGTCAAAGGTGACAGACACTTTGCGGCACTCGGGGCAAACCAGGGTGGACTTGAACAAGCCGTGGAAGGTGTCAACAATCGCGGAGTCGTTCCGTCTCCGGTGGTTACGCCATGCCTCCTCTGCCACTTCCTGAACGTTGAGGTCAAAGGGTGAGTGTGAAAATGCCTTTTAGGTCTACTACAGCTTGCAGAGCCATGGTGGTACAGTATTTTACCATTATTCTCCCTGCCCTCATTCCACTACATGTTGTTACCTGGTCAGGCCTGCCAGCGGCGTCCCTCAGCTCGATGTACTCCTTGTTCTTGACCCGATTGAGATCCTCATGAAGCCCGTCCAGCAGGAAGGAGAGCAGCTCCTGGGAGTCATGCTGCTGGTAGCCCAGAAACTGGGAGGCAAAGTGACCAACCTTGGTCTGGTATGAAAAACAACACAAGGTTCTCAAGGTACGCATGGTAACACCGTGGCATGACAGACTGACAAGCCTTTTTAATTTATTATAAAAGTGTGGGCAGAGTGTCACACACTGATAACTACCTTGAAGATCCTGGGAACCACAGAGTAGTGCCTCCCCGACCACATCTGTTTGATGACATCTGCGTAGGCCTCTGCGATCTCCCCCTTCATGCCCAGGGGGTTGGTGAAGTTGAGCTCCTCCAGATAGGCATTCCTCAGGAAGTACTCCGTCAGTGGAGGTGTGTTACTGAGACACTGGACAGAGCAGGGAGAGGAACACAATCCATCCATCATAGACCAGGTCCCTGCATTTAGGTACAGCATTGACACATTATGTAGTAATGATGACTTACCTGCAGTGCAGAGTTCATGAAACATGTGTTTCCCAGATTGGTGAGGCCGCAGACTCCTGGCTGGCCTCGGTAAGAGTCCTGCTCCTCCACAGAGTTCCTCCTACAAGACAGGGAAGGAGAAACATATCATCTACTGAATAATACAATAAGAAAAAAGGTAGTGTAGACTCCTACAGATACAACACGCTTTCTTATCCGACATATGGGAATCACCATTACCACAAAACTGTGTTGCTACATTAGCAACAGTACATTCTCTAATGACACACTGATAAGAAAAATGGTTAAAAGAAAGAACCCCCACATGATCTGCGGTCTGGAGCTGGGCCAGGTACCATCTGCATTCCTCATCTCCATGATCACCGTCTGCAATGCAGGCAGGACATGTTACAACACAGCTGCCATTGAAACACACTACCACTGTATCTCAGCGCTGACAGCCAGGGGAGCAGGTAGGTGTGGGGAGGGGTGGGATGAGGGGCGGAGCGCTGACAGCCAGGGGAGCAGGTAGGTGTGGGATGAGGGGCGGAGCGCTGACAGCCAGGGGAGCAGGTAGGTGTGGGGAGGGGTGGGATGAGGGGCGGAGCGCTGACAGCCAGGGGAGCAGGTAGGTGTGGGATGAGGGGCGGAGCGCTGACAGCCAGGGGAGCAGGTAGGTGTGGGGAGGGGTGGGATGAGGGGCGGAGCGCTGACAGCCAGGGGAGCAGGTAGGTGTGGGGAGGGGTGGGATGAGGGGCGGAGCGCTGACAGCCAGGGGAGCAGGTAGGTGTGGGGAGGGGTGGGATGAGGGGCGGAATGCTGACAGCCAGGGGAGCAGGTAGGTGTGGGGAGGGGTGGGATGAGGGGCAGAACGCTGACAGTCTGGAGAGCAGACATACCATGCCAGAGCTGAGGCAGGAGTCGAGGACTCTGACGTGGACATTCCTCAGCCTCTCACAGCTGGTGTCTGAGCTCTTCATCCACAGCCGGGTCTCTGCCCCCTCCACCACATCAAACTGCGTCATCATCACCTTCTGAATCGTATCTGAAGGGGAAAACATGAAAACACACATACATATATACATACACATATATATATATATACACACACATATGTATATGTGTGTATGTGTATGTGTATGTGTATGTGTATGTGTGTATGTGTATATATATATATATATATATATATATATACATACACACACACACACACATATATATATATATATATATAGAGGTGCACAGTGACTCAACATAGCTACTAACGCAACTTTTGAATGTGTTTCTACTTACGGATGTGATCAGCACGGCTAAACTGTGCCGTCACAACATTTTCCATGTTGCTATGGAGGCACAAGAAGATTTCCACGGGGTAGACCTCAACCTTGACTAGGCTGGGCAGATCCACCACCTGAAACAGACCATGCATTAACAGTCAATGTACTGCCTAATACAAATGAAACACTTCAATGGAAGTTGTGTCTTTTCATAGCCATAACATGAGTTAGTACAACATGATGTGATTTGACCATTGGTTCTGCAGGTTCTCTGCATCTCTGTGACCATTCTATTTTGGGGCAATTCCACGTTAAGAGTGACATTTTACAAAAATGTATTTACTTGAAGAACAGTGCCAATGCAAAGTTTGGTCACAGAATGACAGTGTGCTGCATCTGCATTGTTCTTCAATTAAATGTGTTTTTTGTAAAATTGTCAGTGGACATTTTTAAAAGTAGTCCTTGTGCATAGAGTTGTATTGTTTGTTTAACTTTGAAATCATTGGTTTTTGTTTGACATACATTTCATAGTGAAAGATCTGAGTCTCAGTGTCACTGTTACTGTGGAATTGCCATTTACCTTCCGCTCCAGGGCAGGCTGGACCTCTACCATGCCATACCAGGCCAGAAGCTTATGCCATGCTTCAGCAGGGATCAACACAAAGTCCTCATTCTCCACCAGACGCTCCTTCAGGTGGTATGAATCCAGTTCTGTGGGTATCATAATCATAATGATATGTCTCTGACTTAATACGGTGTCTTCTGTTGTTACAGGACCTCTTTGTGATGTGACACTCACCCTCAAACAGCTCTGTGTTGTCAATCTGTCCAGGAAAAGAAGAGGAGTTCTGGTCTCCTGTTTCCACATACTCCTTCCACTGCTCATACCATCGCCTCTCCACCAGGTACCTGCATGTGTTAGTTATAGGAACAGCTAAATTGGAGACTCATATTTTGTCTGCCGACATTAATTAACCAACAGCTCCACATCACATCCCCCTAGACTAGTATTTTATCATTACAGCAATCTCTTTTCTGGTTGGGGTGCATTTTGTTTATTTATTGATACAATTCTAGCTATAATGGAAAATTCACAATTGCAGGAATGGATATTTCAAAATTAGGGCAGCTAACCTTTAGCAAATCATGGCTACCTAGCTAACGTTAGTGGTCTAATTCCCTTTTTAAATTGAGTTTGTTAGGACAAAACAGCACTTGAATGGTGTTTCATTCCTTCACACAGATTTCCTGGCCTTTTATATAACCACAACGGTAGCAGCGATCCTTCCTCATCTGGGTGTTATACTGATAAATCCAGTGGTGTAAAGTATTTAAGGAAAAGAAATACTTTAAGGTACTACTTAAGTAGTTTTGGGGGGTATCTGTACTTCACTACATTTCTAAATAAATATACATTTTAACTCCATACATGTTCCCTGAAACCCAAAAGTACTTGTTACATTTTGAATGCTTAGCAGGACAGGAAAATGGTCCGATTCACACACTTATCAAGAGAACATCCCTGGTCATCCCTACTGCCTCTGATCTGGTGGACTCACTAAACAGAGAACATCCCTGGTCATCACTACTGCCTCTGATCTGGTGGACTCACTAAACAGAGAACATCCCTGGTCATCACTACTGCCTCTGATCTGGAGGACTCACTAAACAGAGAACATCCCTGGTCATCCCTACTGCCTCTGATCTGGAGGACTCACTAAACAGAGAACATCCCTGGTCATCACTACTGCCTCTGATCTGGAGGACTCAAACAGAGAACATCCCTGGTCATCCCTACTGCCTCTGATCTGGCGGACTCACTAAACAGAGAACATCCCTGGTCATCCCTACAGCCTCTGATCTGGAGGACTCACTAAACAGAGAACATCCCTGGTCATCACTACTGCCTCTGATCTGGTGGACTCACTAAACAGAGAACATCCCTGGTCATCACTACTGCCTCTGATCTGGAGGACTCACTAAACAGAGAACATCCCTGGTCATCCCTACTGCCTCTGATCTGGAGGACTCACTAAACAGAGAACATCCCTGGTCATCCCTACTGCCTCTGATCTGGTGGACTCACTAAACAGAGAACATCCCTGGTCATCCCTACTGCCTCTGATCTGGCGGACTCACTAAACACAACATGCTTGGTTTGTAAATGATATCTGAGTGTTGGACTGTGCCCCTGGCTATCCGTCAATTTTATTATTTTTAATCAAGAAAATCGTCCGGTCTGGTTTGTTTAATATAAGGAAAGTGAAATTATTTATACTTTTACTTTTGATACTTAGCATTTATTTCTGATACTTAAGTGCACTTAAAACCAAATACTTTAACTTTTACTCAAGTAGTATTTTACTGGGGGACTTTTACTGGAGTCATTTTCTATTAAGTCTTTACTTCAACTCAACTATGACAATCGGGTACTTTTCCCACCTATGAATAAAACGAAACTTTGCTGGCAAAAACGAAAGTACCAGCCAGCTAGCTAGCGAACTTAGATGGCGCTCACTTTCTCAAAATAATAGGGACAACACAGAATAATCTGCAAGCTTTAGAAAACAAACAGAAAGCCAACAATTTGACATTCAACCGAAAGGATTGCAAGTTACTAGATAGCTGTCCCTCTCCTCGCTAGCGTAACAGCTAACAGGCAGGCTAGCCTGCTGGCAGTGGAGCTAGCTAATGTAAGCTTGCTTCCTACAGCCAAAACTTTGACATGATATGTCCCAACAGGCTATGTCAGCTGGGAGTCTGGGACGTAATGTTAATCGTAATAATAGTATCACAATCCAACTAACTAGTTGGTTAACCAAACAACTACAGTGAGTTGACATAACGTTAGCTCGCTAGTTTTCCGCATCATGCTCTTCCCTAAAATGCTAACTTGCTAATAACGCAGTGATCAAACGTCATTCCACAAACACCAGCGCATATATTTCAGGCAAGAGTAATAACACACATTTGGCAATTAAAAAATGCCATTATCTAAAGATAATGCTAAATTATGCTGATTACGATATATGCCATCTAAGCAACAGCAAAGACATCACTGTCATTATTTTGTTGTCGGTATTTCAGTGTAGGGTTTAAATTCAGAGCAGAGGGCGGGTTGGTTATAAGTATCTTTAGTCTTACCAAGTATCCCCTGCACGGAGTTCATGTTCCTGAAGTAAAGACTCGATTTCTTTGCGTTGAGTCTCTAATCCAGGAGGTTCTGTAACCGCAGCTGAAGTAGTAGTAGCCATAATAACTCATAAATATCAGAATTCTGCAAGAAAAACACTGAAGTCAACCACCGCATAGATTATGTGGAGAAACCCTTGGTGAGATGATTCAGGAAGCAGGAAGTATTTTGATGGTGACAACATCCTTGAAAGGAAACGTATTTTTTATTTTATTTTTTTTAACTTGTGAGTGTTTTCCTTCCAAGCAGGTGATATTGTATCCAGAGGTCACACGTTCAGTATGTCAAGAATTATGAATCCAATCGTCACTTCATTCTCTAAT
Organism: Oncorhynchus keta; assembly: GCF_023373465.1. Taxonomy (NCBI): domain Eukaryota; kingdom Metazoa; phylum Chordata; class Actinopteri; order Salmoniformes; family Salmonidae; genus Oncorhynchus; species Oncorhynchus keta. Next base: position 14,363,609 of record NC_068447.1, read on the forward strand.
GTTAGTGTTTTCCATATCTCTCCTTGGGGACGGCCAGAATGTTTTATGCTGATCAGTTGAATGAGTTGTATCAGTTTAGGGCAAGAACAAAAACGAGGGCCACCTATTGGGCCCATGGGGTTGGGAAACTGTATACCTGTACTAGTGTATCACTCAATGATGTATATAAACCCACAAGTTTATATACATCATGGGATTACCTGACAAGGGAACAGTTGTAATGCAGTGTGCCATGTGGCTCAGTTGGTTGAGCATTGCACTTGCAACGCCAGGGTTGTGTTCGATTCTCACCTGAGTCCAGTATGAAAATGAATGAACCAACTACTGTAAATCGCTCTATATAAGAGTGTTTGCGTAATGACTAAAATGCTAAATATAGTGCAGCTTGAACCAGCCACCCTGTGGTTATGGCGCTCCAGGCCTCTTGATTGACAGTTATATGCATTCCTAGAGGGCGGCTATCATATGCTGTTCTGGTGTAAGATACATTTTTATAAATTACACATGATTTGTGAAATGTGGTCAATGGATGATGATATTGGAGAAAATATCATGGAGGAATGCCATTTTCATAATAAGCACAAGATGGCACTATACACTCATTTAAAAACATGACCTCTGTGGTTGAAATATAAGTACAAGGCTGTTTTTGTATATTCCTAGCCTTCCTTCTTTTAGGGTTCATTCTATGGACATGGTGGAGTTATGATCAGTTGTAAGTGCTGCTTCAGAGTCTGGTCAGAGTTATCTAAAGGTGTTATTTGATAGCATTTGACACAATGAACCCAAACCTATGACTATCGTAGTTACATTAATCTCTAATACCTGCATCCATAATTACACATTTACCTAGTGAGGACTAAGTCTCAGTTGCCCCACTGTAGCACGCTGCAGAAATTAACTACCAATTGCAATCACAATGGATGTCCAAAGCCTCAGGTAGTACTGGCGCTGAGGGTTCTGCAGCACCCCGTAAAAAAAATCTGAATCAATAAAACATTTGAAAACAATGATTTTCTCAAAAGTGGTACACTGGGCCTTTACTAGTCCTGTATTAGCAGATCGATATAGCCACCTGTAGTGCGGGAATTGTTTTTCAGCAGTTTGGTCTGTCTGCCCTTATTTGTTAAATATGCAAACAAGCTTTGGTGTTGGTCTGAGATTGTTAGGCTTGCAGAACCCCATGTGTATCTTTTGCAGTGTTAGAACCCATGGGATATTGGAATTCACTGACACCTCATGGCCATCCTGCCTTTTTATATCCATAAATAGTTCACATCCTCAAGAGAATCTGCACACGTTTATGGCAAAAAGAATATCCTATAATTTCCTGTATGTCAATATTCTTCATTGCAGAGAAAGGCATAACTAAGATGTTGGTCACACCTCTGTTTCCAGGTAAAGATATTGGTCACACCTCTGTTTCCAGGTAAAGATGTTGGTCACACCTCTGTTTCCAGGTAAAGATGTTGGTCACCTGTTTCCAGGTAAAGATGTTGGTCACACTCTGTTTACAGGTAAAGATGTTGGTCACACCTGTGTTTCCAGGTAAAGATGTTGGTCACACCTCTGTTTCCAGGTAAAGATTTTGGTCACCTGTTTCCAGGTAAAGATGTTGGTCACACCTCTGTTTCCAGGTAAAGATGTTGGTCACACCTCTGTTTCCAGGTAAAGATGTTGGTCACCTGTTTCCAGGTAAAGATGTTGGTCACCTGTTTCCAGGTAAAGATGTTGGTCACCTGTTTCCAGGTAAAGATGTTGGTCACCTGTTTCCAGGTAAAGATGTTGGTCATCTGTTTCCAGGTAAAGATTTTGGTCACACCTCTTTCCAGGTAAAGATGTTGGTCACACCTCCGTTTCCAGGTAAAGATTTTGGTCACGCCCATTGCCAGGTAAAGATGTTGTTCACCTGTTTCCAGGTAAAGATGTTGGTCACGCCCATTTCCAGGTAAAGATGTTGTTAACCTGTTTCCAGGTAAAGATGTTGTTCACCTGTTTCCAGGTAAAGATGTTGTTAACCTGTTTCCAGGTAAAGATGTTGGTCACGCCCGTTTCCAGGTAAAGATGTTGTTCACCTGTTTCCAGGTAAAGATTTTGGTCACACCTGTGTTTCTTTTACTAGTAGGCATCGGATGAATGTCATAAATATGAATCTGATGGAGCACAACAGTTATTTATGCAGTTATGTTCCTTACCTTTCAGGGAAAAACATTGATTAACTGTACATCATTTAAAAGGCATACCGTACTAGTGTCTGCAATGTGCACAAATTAAAGTCAAGCTGAATCATTTCATTGCAGTATTAAAACATTTATTCCAACATGCATCATCATAGGCATTTTTTATTCGATTTTTTATTTAACCTTTATTTAACTCGGCAAGTCATAGGCATACATTGAACATAATACCTTTATGCCTTGTATCTGTCCTAAGGAAACAGCTTTCTTTACAAATAGGAACTATCCATACAGAGTGTGACATTTACAATGAGAGATTGTCCTTTATCCAAATGCAAAATAAAACACCTGAGTTTCATGTAGAGGAGGACATTGTAGTCTTTGCATGTATAAACAACTAAGTGGTTCTTCCTAATGCCTTATTTGGAATCACTAATGGTATTGTGGCATTTTTATAACCTAATTGAAACGTATTGATAAATAATAGGTGATAGCACCATACATAAAGCATGACATAAACAATGAAACTTGCCACAATCAAGATGGTTTCTACTTGTACTCTATTCTTATGCCATACTTGACACTATATGTAGAGAGCAGAATTGTTTTAATGTATAGAACATTTCCTTGTTGTTTGTTTTAATGCACTGATTGCATGAGCTATTAAAGGCTTAAAGCTAAATGTAATTGAAGCTGCTTCTCCACACATTATGAACCTCGTTTATTTTTTTGTTATCGGTTGTTGTGCTTTAATATAAGTTGTGTCTGTAAGACCTTCTGCCAATCCTAGAAGTAGTTGCCATGATAATGTATCAATGTCATGGATTCTGTTAACCACCACATGGGTACAGTGAACTATTCTGTCAGGTAAAGTATTGTGAATATTCACCCAGATATTCAGTGTGCCTCATGTCTAAAGTGTATGTGCCAAAATTACATGTACAGTACTTTGTTCCTTCTGGTCATGGGAGAGAACCCTTTTTCTGATAAATAGATGTCCTGTCATCAACAATGCACATTGCTTCCTTGTCAATTATGTTGAGATTAAATTTAGATGCCACTATTCAAAACAATACTTTTGTCATCTGTGATCACCATATATGCAAAAACACAATGTTCCACCATAAATAATTTATGACAACTTTAACTGAAAATGAAGCTGTGCTGTGCTCTATATCAGTGCTGATATGATTTGACAATACATGGGAACCCACCGGATATTAGGAATGGCTGCTTTTCCTTCATTAGCTTTCTGTGATGCCGATTTTCTAGGACTCGGAGTCTTTGTGCTTAAAGACATGAAGATCATATGCATGCTCTCATCTGCATCACACATACAGTACATTGAATTCCGACATAAGTCAGACATGTTTTTGCCATGACCTTTATATACACCCTATTTACATCATTATCTGAATCAAGTCTATAATGTGTATACTTTATCATATAAAAATGTCAGATTTTATTCTGTGCACATGCAAAAATGCCCAAGGAACCATGAGAGGTGTACAAATAAAAAAAAGTAATTTTAGGATTTCCCTTTAAAAAATAACACTGTAGTTATGGACTGGATGAGGGAGAGAATGAAAATCCATTCTGTACTTTAAATTGTACAGTATGAATACAAATTGGTTACTCTGTAGATACGACCTTATAATAGATCATCCTGTGAACAACATTTGGGCCTTTTGTGAGAAAACATCAGTAAATCTTTGGATAAGGTGGTAAAAAGTGCAAACGTGAAGAAGAAGATCATCTAAATGAAAGTAAATCAGGGAAAATAAGGATATGAAGATTAATAAAAATCAACACGGTTTATTGAATGAGTTGATAAATAACTATATTGATCCAGGTACAGTCTACACTACAGCTTTGTACATTACTTCCACATACATACAGTAAGGAGACAAAATAACAGGGGCAAAATATTGTTGGGGCATCTCAAACAACATATAACCTAAGTTAAGTTTGAAATTAAGCAAACAAAGCCAAATAGTATCACTGCATGTTGTTCACTACAAAATAGTTCACTGTCATTTAGATCAGTTTCTAACTGGGGCATCTGTGTAATTTATTGCAGTGTCTGAGCATCTCTACAGAGCTCCACTGTGTATTTTTATGGACACAAATATTCACACAAAAACAAGTCATGTTGATATGTTGATGAACAAAGCATACAACTGATCCAGTGGAGACAACATGTCCTCTGGAGCAAGTTTGAATGTCAAGGTAATAGAACCGTGAGCAAAGAGATTAAAACAGCACAATATTTAGAAAAGTACATTATCAGTCTCACATTGTGGTGGCCTTGGTCCACACCTCTTGCTGTTTGCTGTGTCTCAGTATCCAGATGCGTTTCAATGTGATGATCGTTGTGATGCTGTAAATCTAACTGGTTGATAACGGATGGGTCCAGTTTGACTCCACCCCCCCATTTTTAATGTGGGCTTTTGGAAGTCTTTAACATTTTGACACCCGTTTAAGTTCATTCTAGTTCTTGTTGAAGGGGTGTAACACTTCCTTGTTGCAGTTTCATTCCATTGACATCCAGTGGACCAGTGAAGTACCTAGTTACTGTTAAAGACAGGCCTCCTCTCCCTACTGCATGGCCTTCAATAACATCTCCTGCTCCTTTGTGAAATGTAGGTCCTCTGGATAAATTATTGGCCACACTTCAGTTACCTGTTGTGATAAAAGGATAACGAGTAGGTCAGAATGATGCATAATCAAAAGCTCATCATAAATGTCACATGCATGATTAACAAAATGTGTAGAATGTACATTATAAACATACAGTGTTTCAAAGTAACAAGTCAAATATTTCACTAGAGAAACAAGTTCACAGTCGTGATGACCATGTTATTCTTAGTTAGTCCAACCACATGACACTTTTCACAATGAGTCTGGACAACAGAGTTAACGCAGCAGTGAATATGCTGTGTGACTGAATGGGGCTAAAACATGGTGTGTTCCTATAGTCCTCTCAGATGATGGGCTTGGGAGATAATATTCTGTGTTTGGTCTCTGGTCTCAGTCAAAGTAGATTTTCTTAAGTCTGTAGAGAGGGATGCAAATGAACTAAGCCTGTGAAGAGGAAGGAAGAAACTAAATGAATTGCTGTTTCTAATTAGTGGAAAATAGATTACAAGACCTGTCAGACCTTAATGTTCAAGAGTCACTGGTACTCTACAGCTATCCTGTTTTGTTGGAACAGATATTTAATTAAGCTGGCCCATTATGTGCATGAAGGCCAATCCATTTTGGAATTTCCTGCCTTGACTAAATTCGATATGTGCGCCAACTTGTTTCATGGAAACGGCCCATTGTTTCATGGGCATAGCAATGTGTTTGACTGATGAATATGATCTGTTGTTGAAATAGTGAAATAATTATTGTAGTTCCAATGAACATGGCCAAGAACAGTTCAGCAAAAAAGGCAATAGCTTTGATATTCACTCATACTTGAAAAGACGAGTTAAAAATAGGCGATTCATATGCTATCCAGTACTTCAATATCCTGTTCCAAGATTAAAGTGATATGATTCATAATCTCAATAAAAGCTATACTGACTCATCATGCCAAAACTCCATGAAAGCAATTATAGTGTATGATAAGGATTATACTGGCTGAAAGATTCACCACCTAAATATGGACAGAAATGTCATTTCCTTTTTCTAAAATTCCATTCTTGATGGGACACTTGAAATCATTATTGACTATACTGTGTATGATAAACAAAAAGCAGAGAGCATTGGAGACTGGTCTCTGCAATATGTTTAAATCTGATTAAAATAACCATTGTTGGGGAAGTTACTCTGAAGATATAGTCAGCTAAACTCCAAGCTATTCCTCAATGGACATGCTACTTCACAACAAATACTGTTAGAAACACCTTCATTTTTCTATGTCATGCATCAAAGTAGTGATTTTATTTAACCTTATTTAACTAGGCAAGTCAGTTAAGAACAAATTCTTATTTACAATGACGGCCTACACCAGCCAAATCCGGTTGACACTGGGCCAATGGTGCGCCACCCTACGGGACTCCCAATCACAGCCGATTGTGATACAGCCTGGATTCAAACCAGGGTGTCTGTAGTGACGCCTCTAGCACTGAGATGCAGTGCCTTAGACAGCTGCGCCACTCAGGAGTGATGTGACTCTCAGAAGCACGTCAACCAAGAGCTAAAATACTCTGTTTTAAATACACATTGTTAATTTATAGAGAAATCATGACAATTGTCCCAACAACCGTCTGGAATTTCAATAAAGTATTATATGTTTACTTAAGAAAGTTAATGAAATGAGATACCCCACTAAACGGTGATAAAATTAGTTAAATACTGAAGTAGCTAGGTTTAGCTGCAGTAATGCCATGGAACTGTAAAATGTAGTAAACTAGTAGTGAGCCTTGTACTCCCAGTTTCTGTGCATCCAAGAAATCAAGTCTTTGAGTAGGTTATGCCTTGAACAGACTGAAATGTATGCAGCTCTATACAAAGATGTGATGTCAACTGAAAACTGGAGGGGAAGCTGAAATAAATATGAAGCTTCACTGGAGGAGAAACAAAAGGCACTGGATTCACGGAAAGGGGCATTATTAATGCGTACTCTTTTTAAATCATCAACCTACTCTCTGTATATACTATAGCATAGCCTCAATAACATCAAACATTTTTTGAAATGTAGGAGGAAAGATATATTCTTATTAATTAAGAAATTCCAAGGTAAAGGGAGGGATAGATTATTTGCTGAATCAGTTCTTCTTAAATTTACCTCCAGGTATTTTTTCTTTCCTTTTCATAATTCGTCTCTAATAAAGTTTCTTGCATGTGCATCCAAATGTTCACTATGGGAATATCCATATCAATAATTATCATTTTGGAAATGTCATGCTAACTTAGCAATATTTTGCTCCAAAAACCCAATAATAGGGTTGTAATGAGATGAACAGCCTGAAACTGCCTGAGTTTTCCTTTGATAATGGAAGGGAGTGTGTTCGGTCGAGATAGAGGACCGGTGGAAATAAACCCATAAGGCTTTACAGAGATTTAGGAGGGACAGTAAGGACAGAAAGGACAGAGAGAGAAGTGGAGTTGGATATTGCACAAATAAAGCTTCAGAGCAATGTGTGGATGAAAAGACTGGCCATGGGGCATTTATAACAGGCAACTTAAAATAATTCAAGTCACCTTATAAATGTTGATTCTATAGATACATTAGGATCAGCTCAAGAGGTCATCCTTTAGATTTGTTCTGCTATGAGGCAAAAGGATTCAGACATTTTATGGTACTACAGCATGGTACTGGTAAGTCATGAATTCATTTAGCTCTGTTTGTTACTTTAGCTGAGATGGCCAATACATAAGAAATATATTGTACGTTGATGTTTAGCAAATGTACTGAGTTTAGTGTAGTTGCAGAAGTGAAGTCACAGTGCAGGAGACCAATGTGTGCCAATGAGACCTACTGTGTTCTGTCTGGCTCAACTGCCAACGAGAGACCTACTGTGTTCTGTCTGGCTCATCAGCCAATGAGAGACCTACTGTGTTCTGTCTGGCTCAACTGCCAATAGGAGACCTACTGCGTTCTGTCTGGCTCAACAGCCAATGAGAGACCTACTGTGTTCTGTCTGGCTCGACAGCCTCTTGAGAGCTACTGTGTTCTGTCTGGCTCGACAGCCTCTTGAGTGCTACTGTGTTCTGTCTGGCTCGTCAGCCAATGAGAGACCTACTGTGTTCTGTCTGGCTCATTAGCCAATGAGAGACCTACTGTGTTCTGTCTGGCTCATCAGCCAATGAGAGACCTACTGTGTTCTGTCTGGCTCATTAGCCAATGAGAGACCTACTGTGTTCTGTCTGGCTCATTAGCCAATGAGAGACCTACTGTGTTCTGTCTGGCTCATCAGCCAATGAGAGACCTACTGTGTTCTGTCTGGCTCATTAGCCAATGAGAGACCTACTGTGTTCTGTCTGGCTCGATCTTGTTCTGCGTCTCTCCGTTCTGCTTGTCGTTGGACTTCTGGGATAGCCGAGTAGACATCGTGGCTGCCTGCACCACGGCCTTGAAGCTGCGCTTTCTTTTCTGTACGTTCTGCTCTGGGTGGAAGATGATGACATAGACCTTGGGTATGTAGAGCATCCCCAGAGACACAGAGGCACTCAGGCTCATGGAGACTGTCAACGTGGTGGTCTGGATGAACATCTAGATAGGAAGAGGAACACAGGGAAGGGTCAGAGACACAGATACAGAGACTCCATATTCATATGGTAACACATTCAACCTGGACACATAGCAGACTAAGGACAAACGAGACCATGGAATGTGATCCTAGCTGTTCTATTTCAGGGTAGGTTTTATGTATCTTCCCCAGGGGAATCATATATTTGTTTCTGAGTAATTCCTGATTCTCACACATATGAACAAAATAATACTTCTCCCCCGCCCCTTTCTTTTAATCAATAGTCTTTTGTGGGAGGCCACCTGGCCACGAGGTGGTAATACATGCTAATGCAATAATTCCATATTTCCATCACACAGATTTATTAAGAGGGTTAAAACATTGTTCCCCGGTCTCCCACACACTTCTCTTATCTTCCTGCTACCACAATAAAATTCCCCCAAAGCATGCGGTTGGTAAGAGCAGTCTTTGTCAGTGTGTCATGGTGTGTCGTCGTATGATAAAAAGGAACAAAGCGTTCCTGGCGTTTCATCCCGCTCCGTGTCTCTCTTCATGCCCATATCAAAGGCTGGCTATAGAGAAATACTGTCTGCTTTGGAACTTCCAAATGTTATCACGAGCCGGGCAGGTTGTTTCCCAATTTAATGCTCTCATTTAGACAATGGTTCATTTGCATAAATTCAGAGTAAAGAACAGGGTAAGAAAGTCAGCGTGAGCAAGTGAGCGTGGGAAATACTTCCTGCTAAATACTTTTTTTACAGAGCAATTTCTATCATATTAAATAATGCAAAACAGCCCATTTCAAAAAGTTACATCAGTATCACGTCACGGTAGAATCTCACCTTCTCTGTGGACTGTGCCGTGCCAAAAAAGATGGGCACAAAAGCTAGCCAGACAATGCATGTGGTGTACATGGTGAAGCCGATGGGCTTGGCCTCGTTAAAGGTCTCCGGTACCCCTCTGCTCTTGACTGCGTAGACAGTGCAGGTCACCATGAGGACAATGCTGTAGCTCAGGCAGCAGATTAGCGACAGGTCGGACATGTCACACTTGAGGACGCCCCGGGCCATCTCCGGGTTGGGAGGCCTCTGCTCCTCGTAGTCTATGATGGTATGGGGTGGTATCACAGCGAACCAGACAAACACCCCTAGCAGCTTCATAAACACATAGAAACACACACTATGAATCAGGGCTCTCAAATGAATAGACGTTTTTATATATGTTGATCTGTTCTGCATGTCTATCATCTTATGTATAATTTAATTGCAATTACACAAAACAATATACCTTTACATTCAAATCGCAACAACATATATTCTTCTTCTATAAAAGTTGTTTTGAGGTGTGAGTGGGGGACAGAGGAGAGAGAGAGCAGATGTGTCCTGTCAGACTGAGTAGTTAAGTGGCAACTCATTCATCTGGTATGTTACGCTGCTGAGAGAGAGAGACACCAAGGCCTTGCTGCTGAGAGAAAGATAGAGAGAACGTCTGCATGTTTAATGTTTACTGTTCATTTTTATTGTTTATTTCACTTTTGTATATTATCTACTTCACTTGCTTTGGCAATGTTAACATATGTTTCCCTTGCCAATAAAGCTCATTGAATTGAATTGAATTGAGAGAGAGAGAAGCCAAGGCCTTGCTGCTGAGAGAGAGAGAGAGAAGCCAAGGCCTTGCTGCTGAGAGAGAGAGAGAGAGAAGCCAAGGCCTTGCTGCTGAGAGAGAGAGTAGCCAAGGCCTTGCTGCTGAGAGAGAGAGAAGCCAAGGCCTTGCTGCTGAGAGAGAGAGAGAGAAGCCATGGCCTTGCTGCTGAGAGAGAGAGTAGCCAATGCCTTGCTGCTGAGAGAGAGAGAGAAGCCAAGGCCTTGCTGCTGAGAGAGAGAGAAGCCAAGGCCTTGCTGCTGAGAGAGAGAGAGAGAGAGAGAGAGAGAGAGAGAGAGAGAGAGAGAGAGAGAGAGAGAGAGAGAGAGAGAGAAGCCAAGGCCTTGCTGCTGAGAGAGAGAGAAGCCAAGGCCTTGCTGCTGAGAGAGTGAGTAGCCAAGGCCTTGCTGCTGAGAGAGAGAGAGAAGCCATGGCCTTGCTGCTGAGAGAGAGAGTAGCCAAGGCCTTGCTGCTGAGAGAGTAGCCAAGGCCTTGCTGCTGAAAGAGAACGAGAGAGAGAGAGAAGCCAAGGCCTTGCTGCTGAGAGAGAGAGAAGCCAAGGCCTTGCTGCTGAGAGAGAGAGAAGCAAAGGCCTTGCTGCTGAGAGAGAGAGTAGCCAAGGCCTTGCTGCTGAGAGAGAGAAGCCAAGGACTTGCTGCTGAGAGAGAGAAGCCAAGGCCTTGCTGCTGAGAGAGAGAGAGAGAAGCCAAGGCCTTGCTGCTGAGAGAGAGAGCGAGAGAGAGAGAGAGAGAGAGAGAGAGAGAGAGAGAGAGAAAGAGAGAGAGAGAGAGAAGCCAAGGCCTTGCTGCTGAGAGAGAGAAGCCAAGGCCTTGCTGCTGAGAGAGAGAAGCCAAGGCCTTGCTGCTGAGAGAGAGAGAGAGAGAAGCCAAGGCCTTGCTGCTGAGAGAGAGAGAAGCCAAGGCCTTGCTGCTGAAAGAGAGAGAGAGAGAGAGAGAGAGAGAGAAGCCAAGGCCTTGCTGCTGAGAGAGCGAGTAGCCAAGGCCTTGCTGCTGAGAGAGAGGGAAGCCAAGGCCTTGCTACTGAGAGAGAGAGTAGCCAAGGCCTTGCTGCTGAGAGAGAGAGAGAGAGAGAGAGAGAGAGAGAGAGAGAGAGAGAGAGAGAGAGAGAGAGAGAGAAGCCAAGGCCTTGCTGCTGAGAGAGAGAGAGCGAGAGAGAGAGCGAGAGAGAGAGAGAGAGAGAGAGAGAGAGAGAGAGAGATGATGGAAAGTGGTGTTGGGGGTAAAACATATGACATTATAAAATCCATGTACACAAACAACAAGTGTGCGGTTAAAATTGGCAAAAAACACACACAATTCTTCACACAGGGTCGTGGGGTTAGACAGGGATGCAGCTTAAGCCCCACCCTCTTCAACATATATATCAACGAACTGGCGCGGGCACTAGAAAAGTCTGCAGCACCCGGCCTCCCCCTGCTAGAATCCGAAGTCAAATGTCTGCTGTTTGCTGATGATCTGGTGCTTCTGTCACCAACCAAGGAGGGCCTACAGCAGCACCTAGATCTTATGCACAGATTCTGTCAGACCTGGGCCCTGACAGTAAATCTCAGTAAGACCAAAATAATGGTGTTCCAAAAAAGGTCCAGTTGCCAGGACCACAAATACAAATTCCATCTAGACACTGTTGCCCTAGAGCACACAAAAAAACTATACATACCTTGGCCTAAACATCAGCGCCACAGGTAACTTCCACAAAGGTGTGAACGATCTGAGAGACAAGGCAAGAAGGGCATTCTATGCCATCAAAAGAAACATAAATTTCAACATACCAATTAGGATTTGGCTAAAAATACTTGAATCAGTCATAGAGCCCATTGCCCTTTATGGTTGTGAGGTCTGGGGTCCGCTCACCAACCAAGACTTCACAAAATGGGACAAACACCAAATTGAGACTCTGCACGCAGAATTCTGCAAAAATATCCTCCGTGTACAACGTAAAACACCAAATAATGCATGCAGAGCAGAATTAGGCCGATACCCACTAATTATCAAAATCCAGAAAAGAGCCATTAAATTCTACAACCACCTAAAAGGAAGCGATTCACAAACCTTCCATAACAAAGCCATCACAAACAGAGAGATGAACCTGGAGAAGAGTCCCTAAGCAAGCTGGTCCTGGGGCTCTGTTCACAAACACAAACACACCCTACAGAGCCCCAGGACAACAGCACAATTAGACCCAACCAAATCATGAGAAAACAAAAAGATAATTACTTAACACATTGGAAAGAATTAACAAAAAAACAGAGCAAACTAGAATGCTATTTGGCCCTACACAGAGAGTACACAGTGGCAGAATACCTGACCACTGTGACTGACCCAAAATTAAGGAAAGCTTTGACTATGTACAGACTCAGTGAGCATAGCCTTGCTATTGAGAAAGGCCGCCGTAGGCAGACATGGCTCTCAAGAGAAGACAGGCTATGTGCTCACTGCCCACAAAATGAGGTGGAAACTGAGCTGCACTTCCTAACCTCCTGCCCAATGTATGACCATATTAGAGAGACATATTTCCCCCAGATCACACAGATCCACAAAGAATTCGAAAACATATCCAATTTTGAAAAACTCCCATATCTACTGGGTGAAATTCCACAGTGTGCCAGCACAGCAGCAAGATTTGTGACCTGTTGCCACGAGAAAAGGGCAACCAGTGAAGAACAAACACCATTGTAAATACAACCCATA
>NC_068447.1:14378816-14578816 GCF_023373465.1 Oncorhynchus keta
AGGGAGAGATAGAGCGGGGTAGAGAGAGAGAGAGAGAGAGAGAGAGAGAGAGAGAGAGAGAGAGAGAGAGAGAGAGAGAGAGAGAGAGAGAGAGAGATAGAGAGAGGGAGAGATAGAGCGGGGGTAGAGAGAGAGAGAGAGAGAGAGAGAGAGAGAGAGAGAGAGAGAGAGAGAGAGAGAGAGAGAGAGAGAAAGAAGAGAGAGAGAGATAGAGAGAGAGAGAGAGAGAGAGAGAGAGAGAGAGAGAGAGAGAGAGGGGACAGTATGAGTGCTGTAAATGTAGTTCAAAATATATATCTTTCTTCTAACAAATCATCAACAATGTAGCAAGATGTTCAGACAGACAATGTAATTGTCCTTAAATATGAGTTACATTGAGTCGCAGATTGTTGGTCCATTGACCTATGACTCTGTATCCAGGAATGGTAGTGTTTGACATCTGGTACTGGAAGATGTCATATCGTCCTGGTGCATCTCCATTCTCATTGAATAGAACTCCTGTCCCTGCGCTGCCTGTATGAAAACACAAGAGAAGACTAGTGAGACAAACCAGCAAATTCAATCACATTGAGGGAAATAACTGATTTACCGATAGTACTGCTGAAATCGCTGACGAGTCAGTAACATAAATTGATTCTATGAAACATAAATGCATAATGCACGTGAAAATCGGCGTCAATGGGAAGATACAGTGTTATCTGATCACTGATACATGTCAGTCAACATTGCCTCCAAACAAGTCCACCTGTCATAAATAATAAGTAGGGAACACACTATCATCATCCTTTCAAGAAGATTGTATCGAGGGAATATACAGTAGTTTTTAGTGGATATACAGCAGAAGGGTATGATGTAAAAATGTGACTTGAGTGATTGTGAAGCATGTCAATTTGATTTTAACGCTTTAGTTAAACCAAGGTTTGCATGATTGGTCCTTTCAACGTATTGAGGATACAGGTAGTAGACAGGCTTTATGCAACAGAACTCCTAAACCAAGGTAGAAGACAGGCTTTATGCAACAGAACTCCTAAACCAAGGTAGAAGACGGGCTTTATGCAACAGAACTCCTAAACCAAGGTAGAAGACGGGCTTTATGCAACAGAACTCCTAAACCAAGGTAGAAGACAGGCTTTACGCAACAGAACTCCTAAACCAAGGTAGAAGACAGGCTTTATGCAACATAACTCCTAAACCAAAGTAGAAGACAGGCTTTATGCAACAGAACTCCTAAACCAAGGTAGAAGACGGGCTTTATGCAACAGAAATCCTAAATACTCCTAACCACTTTGTGCATATTCCTCTGAGCTTTTTACAGTCCTGTACTTCAACCCAACCAGCTGTTACATATGTATTATTCATTCAGACACTTTCCTTCCCTCAAATACCACACAGAGACACATTTCCTTTCATTTTCTAAACAAGGACAAAATAAAAACAGACGGATTTTGAATTGCATAAAGGACAATCACTGATTTTGGTAAATCAAAGGACAGAAAATTAAAAAACGTGATTGGCAAATACAATTGTTGCATTAGCCAAGGTCTTTTATCTTCAATGGATGAGCAGCTGTTTCATTTGCATTAGATATTTGAACTGTATAGCACCCTCTGACCGTTAGTTAGCTGAACTGTACAGCGCCATCTGATCGTTAGTTAGCTGAACTGTAAACCGCCCTCTGACCGTTAGTTAGCTGAACTGTATAGCACCCTCTGACCGTGAGTTTTCTGAACTGTACAGCGCCATCTGACCGTTAGTTATGCTGAACTGTACAGCGCCATCTGACCGTTAGTTAGCTGAACTGTACAGCGCCATCTGACCGTTAGTTAGCTGAACTGTACAGCGCCATCTGACCGTTAGTTATGCTGAACTGTACAGCACACTATGACCATTAGGTAGGTGAACTGTACAGCGCCATCTGACCGTTAGATAGCTGAACTGTACAGCGCCCTCTGACCATTAGTTAGCTGAACTGTACAGCGGCATCTGACCGTTAGTTAGCTGAACTGTACAGCTCCATCTGACCGTTAGTTAGCTGAACTGTACAGCGACATCTCCTCCACCTTAAAGATAAAGGAAGCCTCATTTGTAATGCCTGCATGGAAATAAGGACTTAGCAGGTTCTCTGCAGTAATGCATATTGCTTGTTCGGTAGGTCCCTTCAGGCATTCCCTTCACAGAGTGTTTTCAGATGACACTGGCACAGAGGGGCAGTCTAAATGGGAATGTTTCTCATAGAAAGCTTCCGTCCCACAAAAGCAACACAGAACAAAGATGGTCTGTTATGAGATGAGAAGCCCAGGGAGGGACAGCGGGGAGGAGAAGGGGATTTTGTGCCTGGACAATGGTGGTGGGATTGGGAACTGACAGTGGCTTAAAGAGATGTATTCTCAGAACCACAGCACAGCACGTTAGCATGGAGGAGAAGGATGGCCACAGTGTATCACCATCAGACAACTCTACCAGTCAGCCAGCCAGCCAGCTCTTCCTGAGTAGATGCAGTAGTTAGCTGAGCTAAATCCCTCACAAGTTCAAAATACACATCTGCTGTGTCAGTAAGGCACAATAATAACCCACCGTTAAAGTTCACAGAACGAATATAGTTGAGCAGTAACCGGCCCTCCACAGGATCCATCTTGTCACAGACGCCCATGGCGCCGGGGCACAGGTCCAGGTGCATGCTGTGTAAGGCATGGGCCATGGCGTAGACCGCATCGATTACAAACTGCACCTTCCCCTCCTGCTCATAGGCAGTATCACGATTTATCCTCTCCTCTCCTGTCACATGGAGAGAGAGAAGGGGAGGTGTAGAGAGCGAGAGAAAGATACACTATTGCCAGTGTCCTATCACTACAAAATAGAGTAACCAACGTTGATGTTTAATCAATGCTAGGTTCTGACCTGTACACTTTTTCTTTTCGCTGTCTATTTTGATGCCTGGCCTTGTCAGTTTGCACCTGAAATCGTCCTCCCAGAACTCAGCAAACCAAATGTTTCTACGGTTGTTCTCTAATGATCTGGAGGTGAAGTACTGGTCGAAGCCTGATCCATGGAAACAAAACATCCAGTCAGAGGATTAGTGAAGTGGCAAACAGTGGCATCTTATCCCTTTGATCAACCTCCATAGCAATGATACATAGGCATTGTTGGTTGGGGATGTAGGGTTGTTGGATTGTAATGTAGGTTTGTTGGCTTGGGATGTAGGTTTGTTGGCTTGGGATGTAGGATTGTTGAATTTGGATGTAGGGTTGTTGGATTGGGATGTTAGGTTGTTGAATTGGAATGTAGGGTTGTTGGGGATACCTTCGATAGAGGCTCTCTTGGGTAGAATGGTGACAGCTCCCTCAGCCACATCCTCCTGGTCTAGAATAGGGGAGCTCTTGGCACCCCAGCTGTCAGAACCTACAAACAGGAAGTGACCCGTGAGGTTGGCCCTCTTCGCTGCCTCCAGAACCCGTCTACACACACACACACACAAAGGAGGAAATGGAGCGGGTTAAACTCTAGTCTAGGGCACAGTAGCCTAGACTATAGCAATCAGAGACAGACTTTCCTGTTTTTCACATTCAAATTTCATACAAGACGTACGCCAAAGGTGCTTTGTGTGTTAGAATAATAAGCAACCAAGTCTCTGAGGTGAGAATAGAATCAACAGTAGGGGAGGCTTAATCTTATTGTACAGAAGGAAATGAAATATATTCACACAAATCTTTAGGCAATTTACATAATGCCACCTGGCAACTCCATATTCCATATGGTGTGCTGATATACGTTTAACAACTGACAGGGAGACATGACTGCTTCCAGGCAAGTAGATGGAATCAATCAGATGGATTGGCTGCCAACACACCTTGTAGAGATGTAAGACTACAACATATACTGTAGTACATGTCTTGTTTGTCCTTCCTGCAGCGCACGCACGCACGCACGCACGCACGCACGCACGCACGCACACACACACACACACACACACACACACACACACACACACACACATATATATATACAGGACAAGTGGCACAATGAAATTAGATAAAACATGTGACCTACAGTATCGTGCAATCTGAAAGAAATAGGCAGGTTTTGTGTTAAAAACGTTCCACATGGAAATCCTACAGAAACATGGTTGGAAAAGAGACTAACATGAGTGCTTTCCAAGAGAGTCTGATTCTGTTACACTGTACATGGCAAGAGCAGAGCAGCAGCAAAAAGACATGAGTCATTGAGTACATTAACTCATGCAATTGTGTCCTTGTAAAACCATGGTAATTTAAAGAAAGGGATGACTGATCCTGTATGACATCTATTCCATCATTTTTGAATATCCTTTTTCTGGTTCAATGGTAACCTACATTTACCTTATATTTAAATCAGATAATACAATCTACGTTTCTATTTTATGTGTCATGGGACAGGACAGTGGTCGTTTTTCATCCTTTAAGATGTATGGTTAAATTAGAACACACAAGGGTATTTCACATATTTTCATATTAAGTTCATCTCCTTTTCCACCCAAGCTTGAATCAACTGAGCCCATAGTTTGGATCAGTTCAGGCATGAAACAGAATGTCTCTCACTCACTCAATCAAATCAAATTTATTTATATAGCCCTTCTTACATCAGCTGATATCTCAAAGTGCTGTACAGAAACCCAGCCTAAAACCCCAAACAGCAAGCAATGCAGGTGTAGAAGCACAATTGATTGCATCAATCAATGCAAATTCCATTTGAGCTCCACAGACATTTAATCCTCAGGTACCACATAGATGAATTCACTAGGGGGCCAGTTGGGTTTTCCTTTTTTTTAAATCCCCCTCCTTAAATACCTAATAGAACACTCTAGACAGTATTCCATTCATACTTCTGAGCCTCATTCATATGGAGACTGCATTCTAATTACAGTGAACCATCACCGAAGAGAGGAGAATCTAACATGCAGTTCTCTACGGCGTAACTTCTCTATCACTTACTTGATGTCATCCTCATTTGCAAAGATGATGACCCCCCGGGCATTGGAAGTTTCCATCAGCCTTTTAATGATCTTGTCAAACTCTCCCGGCTTGGGCTCCCGTGGGATCTTAAGAGACTGTGCGATGCACAGACCTCCTTCAGAGAGAGAAGACATGGACATTGATGTTGATACTGAACAAATCAAAATGAAATATGAATGAGAATAAAACATGACGGCTACCAGCAATAATCCATATTTGTGCTCTCGGAGATCTCATTATTAATTGATGATGGCCACAGGAAGAACGTGTTGACCACAGAGAGGAGACGATAGACTTCAGAATGGCTGTTGTCGGCTACAGCAGCCAATACATGTATTATGATGGACAGCTGATTAACGTAACAGATTCTATATATTGTACCAGGAAGAGAGGAGAGGAGCTTGTTGACTGTACCTGCCTCTCTCGAGATCTGCTGGAAGGAATCAACTCCACTCTCCCCGTAGCTTCCCTCTGATGCCAGTGTAGACACATAGTTCCAGCCCATTGCCTTGACTATGTCCACCATAGCCTGGGCCTGGTACGAGTCAGGAGGGACCACACGCGAGAAGAAGTCGTAGCGGTTATTGTCACTCAACTCTGGGGCTGTGGAGGCATAGCTGATCTGGGGAATCTGAACAGAGAACATGGTAAACCAGTAAACTTTCTCTTTATAATTAATCTGTACAGCTGTTCATCTACACTAACAATAAAAGCCTATTTTATCTGCATCAACTCTTTTTATGTGCCCTGAGGTTCATAAATGTCTAATTAGATATACATGTATGCAGTATACACAGTATATCTGGAAGGCATTTCCCAGTTTTACTGCAAACATACCACAGTCCCAAGCCAATGCTTTGTATTAGGATATCAACCTGATAGAGAGGTGGCTGTCAATGCATAAACTGACTCTGTGCTTATTTCCCAAGGCTCTCTGCTTGTATAAGGGTCTTAATGTCATGGCAACTCATTCCAGTGTTTTCTAGGCATTTAAAAATATATATTTTTCATAGTCAGGTTTAGACAGATACAGAGGGATGTAAATAGAAAAGGAGAGAAAACATTGGACAGATTATCTGGTTTGGATTAGAGTTTTTTTTAGTATAATTAAGTTCAGCACAGAGGGAGAGAGACAGAGAGCAAGAGGCAGTGGTGTTGTTTCTCAGCTTTACACCACACAGTACATTTAATACTGACCATGTGCCGCTTAGCATTCAACGTCTGACCATGTGCCGCTTAGCATTCAACGTCTGACCATGTGCCTCTTAACCTGCATTCAACGTCTGACCATGTGCCTCTTAACCTGCATTCAACGTCTGACCATGTGCCTCTTAACCTGCATTCAACGTCTGACCATGTGCCTCTTAACCTGCATTCAACGTCTGACCATGTGCCTCTTAACCTGCATTCAACGTCTGACCATGTGCCTCTTAACCTGCATTCAAAGTCTGACCATGTGCCTCTTAACCTGCATTCAAAGTCTGACCATCTGCCTCTTAACCTGCATTCAACGTCATGTGCCTCTTAACCTGCATTCAACGTCTGACCATGTGCCTCTTAACCTGCATTCAAAGTCTGACCATGTGCCTCTTAACCTGCATTCAACGTCTGACCATGTGCCTCTTAACCTGCATTCAACGTCTGACCATGTGCCTCTTAACCTGCATTCAACGTCTGACCATGTGCCTCTTAACCTGCATTCAACGTCTGACCATCTGCCTCTTAACCTGCATTCAACGTCATGTGCCTCTTAACCTGCATTCAAAGTCTGACCATCTGCCTCTTAACCTGCATTCAAAGTCATGTGCCTCTTAACCTGCATTCAAAGTCTGACCATGTGCCTCTTAACCTGCATTCAACGTCTGACCATCTGCCTCTTAACCTGCATTCAACGTCTGACCATGTGCCTCTTAACCTGCATTCAACGTCTGACCATGTGCCTCTTAACCTGCATTCAACGTCTGACCATCTGCCTCTTAACCTGCATTCAAAGTCTGACCATGTGCCTCTTAACCTGCATTCAAAGTCTCAACTCATTCTATACATTTACACACAATATGTGTGTGTGTGTGTGTATGTGTGTGTGCCATGCCCTATCCAAATCAAAGTAAATATATATTAGCACTAGGAGAAATGCAAGTGTATTTCGTTTAACAATTAAAGGTTATGTTGGTAAGAACCAATCATATTAATTAATTAATTCCTTAATGATTTCACATGGGATCAGCCCAGCCCATGGATGAAATACTGGCGGACTAACCAGACAGAGAATTTAATTCTCCTTTAGCTGAGGGGACCCCAATCCAAATCCAATATTTTAATCACCATAATGGTTTCTATCTCTATCATACTGTTGTTGCTTTGTGACTGTGAAAGCAGACTATCTGTATCTACACAGAACAAAAATATAAACGCAACATGTAAAGTGTTGGTCCCATGTTTCATAAGCTGAAAAATATGATCTCTGAAATTGTCCATACACACAAAAAGCTTTTTTTCTCTCACATGTACATCCCTGTTAGTGAGTGTTTCTCTATGTCACCCACTGAGCAGGTTTGGGATACTCTTGATCGACGTGTACGACAGTGTCTTCCAGTTCCCGTCAATATCCAGCAACTTCACACAGCCATTGAAGAGGAGTGAGACAACATTCCACAAGCCACAATCAACAGCCTGATCAACTCAAATGAGATGTGTCACTCAGTATGAGGCAAATGGTGGTGACAGCGCATATTGACTGGTTTTCTGATCCCACGCCCCAAAATGTTTTAAAGGTTTATGTGACCAACAGATGCATATCTGTATTCTCAGTCATGTGGAATCCCTAGATTAGGGCCTAATACATGTTTTTCAATTGACTGATTTCCTTATATGAACTGTAACTCAGCTAAATATTAGAAATAGTTGAATATTGCATTTATATTTTGTCTCAGTATATACAGTGGGGCAAAAAAGTATTTAGTCAGCCACCAATTGTGCAAGTTCTCCCACTTAAAAATATGTGAGAGGCCTGTAATTTATCATAGGCACACTTCAACTATGACAGACAAAATGAAAAAAAAAATCCAGAAAATCACATTGTAGGATTTTTAATGAATTAATTTGCAAATTATGGTGGAAAATAAGTATTTGGTCAATAATAAAAGTTTATCTCAATACTTTGTTATATACCCTTTGTTGGCAATGACTGAGGTCAAACATTTTCTGTAAGTCTTCACAAGGTTTCCACAAACTGTTGCTGGTATTTTGGCCCATTCCTCCATGCAGGGGCATGTTGGGGCTGTTGCTGGGCAACACGAACTTTCAACTCCCTCCAAAGATTTTCTATGGGGTTGAGATCTGGAGACTGGCTAGGCCACTCCAGGACCTTGAAATGCTTCTTACTCCTTCATTGCCCGGGCGGTGTGTTTGGGATCATTGTCATGCTGAAAGACCCAGCCACGTTTCATCTTCAATACCCTTGCTGATGGAAGGAGGTTTTCACTCAAAATCTCACGATACATGGCCCCAATCATTCTTTCCTTTACACGGATCAGTCGTCCTGTTCCCTTTGCAGAAAAACAGCCCCAAAGCATGATGTTTCCACCCCCATGCTTCACAGTAGGTATGGTGTTCTTTGGATGCAACTCAGCATTCTTTGCTGAGCAAAAGAAGCAAACACGACGAGTTGAGTTTTTACCAAAAAGTTATATTTTGGTTTCATGGTTTCATGGTGGTTCTGGGATTTTTGCTCACCGAACTTGGGATCATTTTGACCCCACGGGGTGAGATCTTGCGTGGAGCCCCAGATCGAGAGAGATTATCAGTGGTCTTGTATGTCTTCCATTTCCTAATATTTGCTCCCACAGTTGATTTCTTCAAACCAAGTTGCTTACCTATTGCAGATTCAGTCTCAGATTCTGTCTGTCTGTCCCGTCAGTCCCCCTGTCCGTCCGTCCGTCCGTCCGTCCGTCCGTCTGTCTGTCCCGTCAGTCCCCCTGTCCCCCTGTCTGTCCGTCTGTCTGTCTGTCCGTCCGTCTGTCTGTCTGTCTGTCTGTCTGTCTGTCTGTCTTGTCTGTCTGTCTGTCTGTCTGTCTGTCTGTCTGTCTGTCTGTCTGTCTGTCTGTCAGTGAGACAGTTAAATGAACAAAACAAACATGTGTGCTTCCAACAAAGGTAATGTGTAGTTCAGGTGATGCTCCCAACCTAAAGTATTATCATGAGAGAAATAATGTTATGATAATCATTTACACTGAACAACCTATTACAGCTTCAGCAGACAACTCAAATGTTATGTTATGTTATGCTTTCAGATTCAATACAAAGAACATCATTATTAAGTTGTGATACATTTTCTGAGGGAAGTATCACAATATTTAGCTTTTTACCATATCGTTCTGCAGAAAATATCAGGACTGAATAGAATAGACAGGACCTTGGCACAGAATGGGCTGGATTACAGTAATCAGTGTTATAAAACAATGTTAGTGACCCTACATTATGAGGTAATTTCACAGTAGGGATGAACAGCTCCTACTGGGCACAGCTGGTTCTCACTGTTCTGTCTGTATCTGGGTCTGTCTGGGGAAATGAGTCTATTCCCTTTTTACCTGCTGGCTTCGGCTTTCACCTAGAGGCAGCGAAGCAGTAGACATGTCGACCCTGATGTCCACCCCTCTACACAACCCTCCCCTCCATCAACATTTGACATCTAGCTGGAATTCAATTACACTCTGGATATTAAATAGTTGGGGTTTTCTGAACTTACATTTCTATCTGAAGATAAAATCCAGCTGCTCATAATTTTTACATTGGAATAAAGCTCTATTTAAGGAAGAGGAACCGAGTCAGAAGTCATGTATGATTTAGTGTTTTTTCCCGGAGGAAGAGGTTGAGTGGCCCAAAGCGTGAGGAGTCACCACAGAAGGGGAAAAGTCTACTGTAGACCACCTTTCAACTCAAACCACCACCCTGGAGACCAGCCAACTGGGCCAGCCCTGAAAGACAACGGCACTATTCCTAAACACACTGAACAGGTATGCATAAGAGCATCTGAACTCCCGAGACCGACTCCTGCATGGGTATTGCGTGACATTTGGTCATGGTTATGCACTCAAAGACACTGCTAGGCATACTGATCATCCTGAAGGAAATGATCAAATCAAATCAAATTTTATTTGTCACATACACATGGTTAGCAGATGTTAATGCGAGTGTAGCGAAATGCTTGTGCTTCTAGTTCCGACAATGCAGTGATAACCAACAAGTAATCTAACTAACAATTCCAAAACTACTGTCTTATACACAGTGTAAGGGGATAAGGAATATGTACATAAGGATATATGAATGAGTGATGGTACAGAGCAGCATACAGTAGATGGTATCGAGTACAGTATATACATATGAGATGAGTTTGTAGACAAAGTAAACAAAGTGGCATAGTTAAAGTGGCTAGTGATACATGTATTACATAGGGATGCAGTCGATGATGTAGAGTACAGTATATACATATGCATATGAGATGAATAATGTAGGGTAAGTAACATTATATAAGGTAGCATTGTTTAAAGTGGCTAGTGATATATTTACATCATTTCCCATTATTAAAATGGCTGGAGTTGGGTCAGTGTCAATGACAGTGTGTTGGCAGCAGCCACTCAATGTTAGTGGTGGCTGTTTAACAGTCTGATGGCCTTGAGATAGAAGCTGTTTTTCAGTCTCTCGGTCCCAGCTCTGATGCACCTGTACTGACCTCGCCTTCTGGATGATAGCGGGGTGAACAGGCAGTGGTTCGGGTGGTTGATGTCCTTGATGATCTTTATGGCCTTCCTGTAACAACGGGTGGTGTAGGTGTCCTGGAGGGCAGGTAGTTTTCCCCGGTGATGCGTTGTGCAGTCCTCACTACCCTCTGGGAAGCCTTACGGTTGAGGGCGGAGCAGTTGCCGTACCAGGCGGTGATACAGCCCGCCAGGATGCTCTCGATTGTGCATCTGTAGAAGTTTGTGAGTGCTTTTGGTGACAAGCCGAATTTCTTCAGCCTCCTGAGGTTGAATAGGCGCTGCTGCGCTTCTTCACGACGCTGTCAGTGTGAGTGGACCAATTCAGTTTGTCTGTGATGTGTATGCAGAGGAACTTAAAACTAGCTACCCTCTCCACTACTGTTCCATCGATGTGGATAGGGGGGTGTTCCCTCTGCTGTTTCCTGAAGTCCACAATCATCTCCTTAGTTTTGTTGACGTTGAGTGTGAGGTTATTTTCCTGACACCACACTCCGAGGGCCCTCACCTCCTCCCTGTAGGCCGTCTCGTCGTTGTTGGTAATCAAGCCTACCACTGTTGTGTCGTCCGCAAACTTGATGATTGAGTTGGAGGCGTGCATGGCCACGCAGTCGTGGGTGAACAGGGAGTACAGGAGAGGGCTCAGAACGCACCCTTGTGGGGCCCCCGTGTTGAGGATCAGCGGGGAGGAGATGTTGTTGCCTACCCTCACCACCTGGGGGCGGCCCGTCAGGAAGTCCAGTACCCAGTTGCACAGGGCGGGGTCGAGACCCAGGGTCTCGAGCTTGATGATGAGCTTGGAGGGTACTATGGTGTTGAATGCCGAGCTGTAGTCGATGAACAGCATTCTCACATAGGTATTCCTCTTGTCCAGGTGGGTTAGGGCAGTGTGCAGTGTGGTTGAGATTGCATCGTCTGTGGACCTATTTGGGCGGTAAGCAAATTGGAGTGGGTCTAGGGTGTCAGGTAGGGTGGAGGTGATATGGTCCTTGACTAGTCTCTCAAAGCACTTCATGATGACGGAAGTGAGTGCTACGGGGCGGTAGTCGTTTAGCTCAGTTACCTTAGCTTTCTTGGGAACAGGAACAATGGTGGCCCTCTTGAAGCATGTGGGAACAGCAGACTGGTATAGGGATTGATTGAATATGTCCGTAAACACACCGGCCAGCTGGTCTGCGCATGCTCTGAGGGCGCGGCTGGGGATGCCGTCTGGGCCTGCAGCCTTGCGAGGGTTAACACGTTTAAATGTCTTACTCACCTCGGCTGCAGTGAAGGAGAGACCGCATGTTTTCGTTGCAGGCCGTGTCAGTGGCACTGTATTGTCCTCAAAGCGGGCAAAAAAGTTATTTAGTCTGCCTGGGAGCAAGACATCCTGGTCCGTGACTGGGCTGGGTTTCTTCTTGTAGTCCGTGATTGACTGTAGACCCTGCCACATGCCTCTTGTGTCTGAGCCATTGAATTGAGATTCCACTTTGTCTCTGTACTGACGCTTAGCTTGTTTAATAGCCTTGCGGAGGGAATAGCTGCATTGTTTATATTCGGACATGTTACCAGACACCTTGCCCTGATTAAAAGCAGTGGTTCGCGCTTTCAGTTTCACGCGAATGCTGCCATCAATCCACGGTTTCTGGTTTGGGAATGTTTTTATCGTTGCTATGGGAACGACATCTTCGACGCACGTTCTAATGAACTCGCACACCGAATCAGCGTATTCGTCAATATTTCCATCTGACGCAATACGAAACATGTCCCAGTCCACGTGATGGAAACAGTCTTGGAGTGTAGAGTCAGCTTGGTCTGACCAGCGTTGGACAGACCTTAGCGTGGGAGCCTCTTGTTTTAATTTCTGCCTGTAGGCAGGGATCAGCAAAATGGAGTCGTGGTCAGCTTTCCCGAAAGGGGGGCGGGGCAGGGCCTTATATGCGTCACGGAAGTTAGAGTAACAATGATCCAAGGTTTTACCACCCCTGGTTGCGCAATCGATATGCTGATCAAATTTAGGGAGTCTTGTTTTCAGATTAGCTTTGTTAAAATCCCCAGCTACAATGAATGCAGCCTCCGGATAAATGGTTTCCAGTTTGCAAAGAGTTAAATAAAGTTCGTTCAGAGCCATCGATGTGTCTGCTTGGGGGGGGGGGGATATATACGGCTGTGATTATAATCGAAGAGAATTCTCTTGGAAGATAATGCGGTCTACATTTGATTGTGAGGAATTCTAAATCAGGTGAACAGAAGGATTTGAGTTCCTGTATGTTTCCTTCATCACACCATGTCCCGTTAGTCATGAGGCATACGCCCCCGCCACTCTTCTTACCAGAGAGATGTTTGTTTCTGTCGGCGCGATGCGTGGAGAAACCCGTTGGCTGCACCCCCCTGGATAGCGTCTTCCCAGTGAGCCATGTTTCCGTGAAGCAGAGAACGTTGCAGTCTCTGATGTCCCTCTGGAATGCCACCCTTGCTTGGATTTCGTCAATCTTGTTGTCGAGAGACTGGACATTGGCAAGAAGAATGCTGGGAAGTGGTGCGCGATGTGCCCGTCTCCGGAGTCTGACCAGAACACCGCCGCGTTTCCCTCTTTTTCGGAGTCGTTTCGTTGGGTCGCTGCATGCGATCCATTCCGTTGTCCTGTTTGTAAGGCAGAACACAGGATCCGCGTCGCGGAAAACATATTCTTGGTCGTACTGATGGTGAGTTGACGCTGATCTTATATTCAGTAGTTCTTCTCGACTGTATGTAATGAAACCTAAGATGACCTGGGGTACTAATGTAAGAAATAACACGTAAAAAAACAAAAAACTGCATAGTTTCCTAGGAACGCGAAGCGAGGCGGCCATCTCAGTCGGCGCCGGAAGAGAAGAGTGAGCCATTGTACAGTGAAGACAAAACACAACTTGATTGCAGCTAGGGTTGCACATTTTGGGGAATATTCAGAGGTGGAAACTTTCCATGGGAATTAATGGGAATATATGGGAATTAATGGACATATATGCAAATGAATATTAACACCATTTAAATGTAGATGTTTTTTGTATTGGATATATTTACCAAATCATATGGAGACAGAAACATAAACCTTTTACCTTATCATGAGTAGACATAATTACAAATGATTAAATTTTTCCAATAGAAAAAAAAAAAAAAGTAGTTAATTAAATGAGATGACTCTTCACATGCGATGATTTCACTGAACAACAAAAGAGGGAATTGTCACACACTGATCTGTTTCACCTGTCCTTGTGATTGTCCTTGTGATTGTATCCACCCCCCTCCAGGTGTCGCCCATCTTCTCCATTATCCCCTGTAGGTATACCTGTGTTCTCGTTTTGTTCCTTGCCAGTTCGTCTTGTTTGTCAAGTCAACCAGCGTTTTTGTTCTCAGCTCTTGCTTGTCCTGACTCTGAGTCCGCCTGCCTGACTGCTCTGCCTGCCCCTGTCCTGACTCTGAGCCCGCCTGCCTGACTGCTCTGCTTGCCCCTGTCCTGACTCTGAGCCCGCCTGCCTGACTGCTCTGCCTGCCCCTGTCCTGACTCTGAGCCCGCCTGCCTGACTGCTCTGCCTGCCCCTGTCCTGACTCTGAGCCCGTCTGCCTGACTGCTCTGCCTGCCCCTGACCCTGCCTACCATATGGTACCTTTGCCCCACCTCTGTTTTACTGACCCCTGCCCATTTTAACCTGTCTATTGCCTGCTCCTGTTGGACAATTAAACCACTGTCAATTCGACATGTCTGCATCTCGGTCTTACCTTGATTCCTGATAGAAATATTGAATGATTCCCAATGATCCATCGCATCTCCCAAAAACGTTTTCTGTAGAATTATAGTCTAGAACCTAAAGCATTGGTTGTCTTCCTCTCAGGCTTCCATGTCTTCTCCTTGGATCTCCTCAATGTCCACCTCTTGAACGTCAGACTCTGAGGCCTCATCTTCCCTGTCACTTTCCAATCTAGTTGAGGTTGGCTCGTTGACAGGCAAAAACATGCCCGAATGGCCACCAATTCTTCACCCCTTGTTATTGGTCAGCTTGTTGCGTGCTTTGGTGTGTGTGTGTGTGTGTGTGTTCCCAAACAAGGACCAGCTGTGTTCTGAGGCGGCTGATGTTGGTGGGATTTGGAAGGATGATGGAGGCAACAGGGAAAAGAGCCTCAGATCCACAAAGTCCCTTCCACCAGGTGGCTGATGAGATATGTTGGCACGACTGCCATATTGCATCTCCATCCCAAAGCCCTTACTTGGAAGAGTACTTTGCCAGACTGCCAAGAACTTTGCCCTCCTCCAGGCCAAGGTGGCGAGACACAGTAGTGATGACACCATAGGCCTTGTTGATCTCTGCACCAGACAGGATGCTCTTGCCAGCATACTTGGGGTCCAACATGTAAGCTGCGGCGTGTATGGGCTTCAGGCAGAAGTCATCACGCTTTACGATGTATTTCAGAACTGCAGTTTCCTCTGCTTGGAGCAACAGTGAAGTAGGCAAGGCAGTACGTATTTCTTCTCTTACATCTGCAAGCAGAGTCTGAACATCAGACAGGATGGCATTGTCTCCCTCAATCTGTGCAATGGCTACTGCTATAGGTTTCAGTAGTTTCAGGCTTCTTACCACTCTCTCCTGAAATACATCATCCAGGAGGATCCGCTTGATGTGGCTGTCCATACCAGCAGACTGTTATATGGCCATTTCTTGGAGAGACTCCTTCCCCTCCAGGAGACTGTCAACACCACCCCAACAGGCGTTGCTGGGCAGCTTTAATGTGGTGCTCTTATTCTTCTCACTTTGCTTGGTGAGGTAGATTGCTGCTATAACTTGATGACCCTTCACATACCTAACCATTTCCTTGGCTCTCTTGTAGAGTGTATCTATTGTTTTCAGTGCCACAATGTCCTTTAGGAGCAGATTCAATGCATGAGCAGCACAGCCAATGGGTGTGATGTGAGGGTAGGACTCCTCCACTTTAGACCAAGCAGCCTTCATGTTGGCAGCATTGTCTGTCACCATTGCAAATACCTTCTGTGGTCCAAGGTCATTGATGACTGCCTCCAGCTCATCTAGAATGTAGAGACCGGTGTGTCTGTTGTCCCTTGTGTCTGTGCTCTGGTAGAATACTGGTTGAGGGGTGGAGATGATGTAGTTCATTATTCCTTGCCCATTAACATTCGACCACCCATCAGAGATGATTGCAATACAGTCTGCTTTCTCTATGATTTGCTTGACCTTCACTTGAACTCTGTTGAACTCTGCATCCAGCAAATGAGTAGATAAAGCATGTCTGGTTGGAGGGGTGTATGCTGGGCAAAGAACATTCAGAAATCTCTTCTAATACACATTGGCTGTGAGCATCAGAGGTGAACCAGTTGCATACACAGCTCAAGCAAGACATTCATCAGCATCTCTGACTACGTTCCTCCATTGAGTCAAAAGAACTTCTGATTTCAGGAGGACCATGAGCTGCTGCCATCGATAAGGTGTCGGATTCATCATTTTCACCTCGAATAGAAGTAGAGGGACTTTTGTCAGAGGTTGCTTGATGCGAGTGCTGAGGGAACTTTATGCACATGGCCAGATGATTCTGAATCCTTGTTGCATTCTTTACATATGATTTAGCACAGTATTTGCCAATCTACACAGTGTTTCCTTCTACATTAGCTGCAGTGAAATGACTCCACACATCAGATAGTGCCCGTGGCATTTTCCTGTAAATATTCAAAATAAAATGAGTAAATAAACAACAAATACAATTCCATGTACAGATAAATAGTTGAGCAGTTTGATTAAACAACCCATATTGTAAGATAAATGAAACAGGTGACTGAACACTCCTCAGTTAGCAGGCTCAAGCAAGGTTAAACCCAGATGGTAGCAAAAACTAACTAGCAGAAATGAGTTAGAAATGATTTAAACACACTTTGCTGTAGGCTACTATTTACTAGTTAACAAAAAAAAGATGTATGTCATATAACACATATTCACCCTACCCAGTATTGTAATCAAAACTTACCAGAAAGCACATAGTCCTTGGCTCAGACAGTGTAGTAGTGTGGGCTCAATAGCATCTCATTAGTGTGCAAGATCTTGAGAATCAGCAGTACATGTGATGGAAGAATGCATTGTGCATGCAGTGTTGCAATTACATTGAATTGGGGATAGGTTAACCAAAATATGCCACAAGACCTAGAATTGCCTTATGTGTATCCCACACAAAAAAAACGTTCACTGTTATAAGCTAACTTTTAAAAATTAATTTAAGCTAAATTCCCCAAATTCCAGGGCTTAACTTCCCATGGAAAATTTCCGGGAAAATGCTGGAAATTTATCGGAAAGTTTCTGACCCTTTGCAGCTGTAATTGCTGCACTCATAACCATAAATGAAGCTTATTTGCTGCAATTCGTTGCTCTTCTGAATCTGTTTAACATGCTAAACTTTATCCTAAGTAGCGATGGCTTACTCTCCACAATATCTTCGCTCGTCACGAGCCATTTATAGTTGAGTAAATTGCAGTTAAAACGCTTCCCACAGTTCTTCCCAATTTGTTTAATTCCCTAAATTTATTTTTTCTATCAAACATTTGCTTTGGTTGGTTAGAGAAGTGTATCCTGGAGCTGAACGTTTTTCTTCTCATTTTTTGTCTCTTGTCTTCCCTGCTAGTGCTCTAAATATAGCCAGGGGTCTGAGCGGTGGCCAGGGGCTTATTGTCCCGGAAGGCTTGCCTAATTCTCTGGCTAACAGATGCATTGTATGTTATCTGGTTCCTCAGCTACTGTTAAATGGCTTATTGTGAAGGAAGTGTCATTAAGAATGTGTGACAAGCAGTCAGTGAGGAGCATGGGAGTTCTGTTAACTCACGAGGAGTGGGGAATTAGAACTGGCCATTTACTGGAGGCAAATAAAGAAAGGATCAGATACTTGTAGAGGGGGATACTTTTCACTAAAAGATCCTGTGACAAGTTCTAGACAAAGACATTATGAACTGTATGTAGAGGCAGGAATACGTACTGTCCAGTAGACGTCAGTGATGGATACATGTTCAGTTCAGGGAAGGAAACTGTAAATCATGATTTTATTTTAGAGTTGCTTCTATTTAATTGCAATATCTAATACATTCTGAGGCGAACTAACATATTTAGATTTTTTTTTTAAAGGTAAAAAAAAAAATTGGTCTGAGGTAAAAAAGCAGGGTCTAGAAGGACTATTAGCATGGCCGTGCCACAGCGCTGAATGCTAAAAAATTGAGTACCTAAAGATGTTCCTTGAACCAAAATTCAATGTCTCTTCATTAAATAAACATACGCTGCGTTCAAAAGCACATCTCCACATCTCCAGAAGGGTCCACGGCGTAGCATTCTGCAATTCTGCAGCTGGCAGGTCGCTGGAGTGCTGTAGCCGCTGTTTGAGTGGAATTGACAGCACTGTTCGGTGCTTTTTTGTCACTTCATGACCTGTTTGTAATCAAAATAAGTGCGGATGACAGTGATTATGCGTGTGGCTGTCTGCCTCTCTTTAGCTGGCTCTTTGATAGATTAGAGACAGGGGACTGAGACAGTGTATCTGAGGACCGTGGCCATACATTGCTGTAGGTACAGTGTGTGAATGTGTCTCTTGTTTTGAGGGAGGAAGAACATTGGCAGCTAGGGCTACTCAGACAGTCACTGAACTGACATAGGGCTGACAGACAATAGCCTCACCAATCACAAAACACAATATCCCATC
The DNA here is from genome assembly GCF_023373465.1 of Oncorhynchus keta. NCBI lineage: Eukaryota > Metazoa > Chordata > Actinopteri > Salmoniformes > Salmonidae > Oncorhynchus > Oncorhynchus keta. The sequence continues at coordinate 14,397,262 of NC_068447.1, forward strand.
CTGACATGTTTGATTGTTAAGAGGATTTACTGGCGCAAAAAACTGCTGGAGGATAGACAGGCAGACAGGGCTAATGCTCAATTTACTGTGCTGCGATGACAATTTGGACATAACTTACCACCTCTCAAATCTGACTTAAATCTTCCACAACTAATTTAAACTGGCCCTGTTTTTAAACTCAAAAGTACCTCTATCTGAATATAAATAATAATACAACATTTTTTGCCTACCTTTTAACAGCAATTCAGACAAAGCTCCCACTGGGCAAAAACTGGTTGAATCAATAATGTTTCCACTTAATTTCAACCCCCAAAATGTATGTGATGACAATGAATCAAGATGGAAAACTGCTTAGATTGGCAAAAAGTCAACACCATAAAGGGCATTTAATATATTTTTCAACCAAATTTTAACCTAAATCCAATGACTTGGTGACATTTGATGTTGTTTTCACGTTGAATTCACGTTAGTTGACAACAACCAAATGTAAATCCAAAACTAGACACAACTGACATCTGTGTCCAATATATTTTTTTAAATGGCTGTAACTTCAAATAAACTCAAAAACAATAAATCATAGTAAACCTTTGTTTGCCCTCCACTGAACAATGCTCAGGCCCAAATCATAACAAGTTGTGTGGTTCAATGGTTTTCATCTCTCCAATGCAAAATGTGCTTTTAATGAAGGTGCACAGGCTGTGTTCCTCTTTTGTCCTCGTATCGTCTGAATGTGGAAGGTTTAATTAGTGTTTTGTCTTCAGACAGCTGTCCCACTGCATGCCCAGTGCCTCTTTACAAATCTATTTTCTATTTCAACGGATTGCTTCCTTTCATAACGAAAACAATCTACAGTGTATTTGTCAGTTGAGTGTGAGTTGATATTTTGCACCATGTAGAATACAGTTCTCGGCTGAATAGATGGATTATAGGCTAACAGAAGCCATTGGCCTTTAGAGCTTAAATAGCAATGTTGTTGTTTCACTGTGCGTTTGTTTTTGCTTTGAAATTGATACCCAACAGAGAGCAAGTCAGGACATATGCATACAGTTGAAGTGGGACGTTTACATACACCTTAGCCAAATACATTTAAACTCAGTTTTTCACAATTCCTGACATTTAATCAGAGTAAAAAAAATCCCTGTCTTAGGTCAGTTAAGATCACCACTTTATTTTAAGAATGTGAAACATCAGAATAATAGTAGAGAGTTTTATTTCTTTCATCACATTCCCAGTGGGTCAGAAGTTTAGATACACTCAATTAGAATTTGGTAGCATTGCCTTTAAATTGTTTAACTTGGGTTAAACGTTTCAGGTAGCCTTCCACAAGCTTCCCACAATAAGTTGGGTGAATTTTTGCCCATTCCACGCTTTTTCAGTTCTGCCCACACATTTTCTATGGGATTGAGGTCAGGGCTTTGTGATGGCCACTCCAATACCTTGACTTTGTTGTCCTTAAGCCATTTTGCCACAACTTTGGAAGTATGCTTGGGGTCATTGTCCATTTGGAAGACCCATTTACGACCAAGCTTTAACTTCCTGACTGATGTCTTGAGATGTTGCTTCAATAGATCCAAATAATTTTCCTACCTCACGATGCCATCTATTTTGTGAAGTGCACCAGTCCCTCCTACAGCAAAGCACCACCACAACATGATGCTGCCACCCCCGTGCTTCACGGTTGGGATGGTGTTCTTCCGCTTGCAAGCCTTCCCATTTTTCCTCCAAACATAATGATGGTCATTTTGGCCAAACACTTCTATTTTTGTTTCATCAGACCAGACAGTACAATCTTTGTCCCCATGTGATGTTGCAAACCGTAGTCTGGCTTTTTCATGGCGGTTTTGGAGCATTGGCTTCTTCCTTGCTGAGCATGTCGATATAGGACTCGTTTTACTGTGGATATAGATACTTTTGTACCTGTTTCCTACAGCATCTTCACAAGGTCCTTTGCTGTTGTTCTGGGATTGATTTGCACTTTTCGCACCAAAGTACATTCATCATTAGGAGACTGAACGCGTCTCCTTCCTGAGAGGCATGACAGCTGCCTGGTCCCATGGTGTTTATATTTGCGTACTATTGTTTGTACAGATGAACGTGGTACCATTTGGAAATTGCTCCCAAGGAAGAACCAGACATGTGGAGGTCTACAATTTTTTTCTGAGGTCTTGGCTGATTTCTTTTGATTTTCCCATGATGTCAAGCAAAGAGGCACTGAGTTTGAAGGTAGGCCTTGAAATACATCCACAGGTACACCTCCAATTGACTCAAATTATGTCAATTAGCCTATCAGAAGCTTCTAAAGCCATGACATCATTTTCTGGACTTTTCCAAGCTGTTTAAGGGCACAGTCAACTTAGTGTATGTTAACTTCTGACCCACTGGAATTGTGATATAGTGAATTATAAGTGAAATAATCTGTCTGTAAACAATTGTTGGAAAAATGACTTGTGTCATGCACAAAGTAGTTGTCCTAACCGACATGCCAAAACTATAGTTTGTTAATTAACAACAAATTTGTGGAGTGGTTGAAAAGGGAGTTTTAATGACTCTAACCTAAGTGTATGTAAAATTCCGACTTCAACTGTATAACTATGCAGTCGGACAAATAGGTGTTGTACAATCAATTTCCCTCTTCCTAGATTCAAAGCACATAAACACCAACAAGGATCCCTAACAATGCTGTTCCGTTTCACAATTCACTTTCTTACATAAGACCCATGTAGGATGGGATTTTATTTTCATGGAGGGCCAAGAAGAAGAGGGAAATACTCAGTAAGCTTACAGTATGGTGCAAATCTGACAATTAGTTACAGAGATTCCACATTTTCTGTTCTCTGGCACATTATCTATAAGGAGTAAAGAGCTCTTGAGCCTGACTGCCAACAAGACCCAATGAAGCGGAGGAGACATGATAGAGCATGCATTGCAAACGATACTGAGGTACACTGTCATTAATACTACTGTACAACAACACCTATTAACCTGAAGACTCTTGTTTAACATAACCTTTTTCAGTGATCGGTTTGGAGTTTTTCTCAGATTTTGCATTCCATTTGTTCAGCTTTTTAGATGATCACATCTCCATATGCCTGCTGACTTCAGATGAAAAGCCCAGGTCTGGCAGCAGCAACCGCGAGGTTGTTCTGTGTTCTGTTTACCTGGGGCTTTTGACTTTCCCTCCAATACATTTACATGTTCCATCTCACGCTTGATTTGTGTCGTTATTCTTTGTCGTAATTAAGCATAATCCATTGACTGCATTACCTTACGCTACAAAGGACACATTTTGAGCTTTAATTATATATTCATTAATACAGTTTACCCATACATATTTATCATTTTAATGTTCACTAAATGTCTGTGTGAACACAAGGTTGTTTTGTTCCCTAATCAGAGCCATACCTTTTATTCTGTTTCATAGTGTAGTGTATACTACACACCCTGGTTTCATAGTGTATACTACACACCCTGGTTTCATAGTGTATACTACACACCCTGGTTTCATAGTGTAGTGTATACTACACACCCTGGTTTCATTGTGTAGTGTATACTACACAACTTGGTTTCATAGTGTAGTGTATACTACAGACCCTGGTTGCATAGTGTAGTGTATACTACAGACCCTGGTTGCATAGTGTATTGTATACTACAGACCCTGGTTGCATAGTGTAGTGTATACTACACACCCTGGTAGCATAGTCTAGTGTATACTACACACCCTGGTTTCATAGTCTAGTGTATACTACACACCCTGGTTTCATAGTCTAGTGTATACTACACAACCTGGACCTAATGCGTTACCATGGTGATAACTGTATCATTCTGATTATGGCAGAAGCATACCATTACATTTGACATTTTAGTCAATAAACAGACGCTCTTATCCAGAGCCTGGTACAGTTACTGCATTCGTCTTAAGATAGCTAGGTGGGACAACCACATATCACAGTCATGGTAAGTACATTTTTCCTTAATAAAGTAGCTATCAGCAAAGTCAGAGCTAGTAAGGGGGAAAAAAGTCAAGTGTGAGTGTTAGTTCACAAAAGGCTTTATTTTTTAAATGTTTTACTACCACTCTTATTGTACAGTCTGTAGCCTAATAACACATATGACCACAGATCATATGTGACCAATTCACTAGAAAGTAGATGATTGAGTCCCATAATGAATCAAACTCAGTGTATTTCCATTCCATTCCATTCACAATTCAATTTGTGAGTAGATTATTGGCCTTCATAACTTTTGCCTTGACACCAAATGTGATGAAGTAGAGATAAAGTAGAAGAACTGTAATGGAAAGTTTGTTGTTACTCAACTCCTACCCAAACTCTATCCAGCAGGCTCAATCCAGCCCAGAGAATACAATACCGGAACCTTTAGGCTGATCAAAGCCATAAACATGATTAGCTCCACTGTCTAAATCCTTATTGTCAATTAACTGTAGCTCTAAGTCAGCTGAATGGACTGTCCCAGAGCAGCCCCATGTGACTGCCCCCTCTCAGAGGGGATTGTGGGAGAGCGATGGCATTCCACAGCCACAGCGCCAGGGTCACCCTGACCCCATGTATCGCCAAGAACAACCATACACATTGTCTAACATGATAACACACTGGTCCAACATCAAAACACTGCAACATATGACTTACAAACACAAACAAACTGGCCAATGGAAACTCCCACCACGTATAGGACATTCACATTGATCTCACCTCAAATAGACGCAGCACGTTGGCAACCATGATGGACACAGAGCTGGCTGAGGCCCCGATCACCCCTATCACACGCTCAGGCTTGCGGATGATGGGCGGCTCTCCGTTGGAGCAGCGTATGTCCGAGGTGTCCTTCTGGATGAGGGCCTGGACGAAGGTGAGCGACTGTTCCAGGGCATAGGTGTCTCTAGAGCATGTGTCCAGGATCCTGGCCCCCAGAGTGATGTTGGGGAGTAGCTCCGGGTCACTGTTGATCTGGTCCAGGGCATAGAGCATAGCCTCCATGCGGTGAATGCCTTTCTCCTTCTTGATCTCCCCACAGGGCAGGCCATGAGGCCCCCTGGCATGGATGGGGAACAGGCCTCCAAGGGTGATGTCTCCAGGGATCTTGATGGAGTGGGGATGGAAGTGTTGATGGGAGGCCCAGGACCCAGGGCTCATCACCACACACAGCATCCATAGGAGGCGAGGCCACGTGGTGGAATGACAGCCACCCCATCCAAACGGCCAAACCATGCCATACTGGTGGTGGTAGTGTAGAGATGGGGGGGATTTAGATGTCATGATGCTATGACTTTATTGGCACGAGTCTTTACCCTCTACTTGAAGCACCTGCTAACAGATAAGATAAGGAGAAGGGAGTAATTGGGAGGTCTTGATTCAAGGCTTTACATTTCCAAGAGAGCATGACTCATCAGATTTATACCTTATTTCTTATGCGAGTACAAAAACTGATATAATTGAGAAGGAGATAGCACAGACCAATCAGGGAGCTCAGAATATATAAGGATGGAGGACAGTCACACAAGCCAGGATTTACTGTTGAATACAAATCTGGGAGATGCCAGTAACGGCCAAACAATATTTATGATTCTCAAGGTAATGTTGTATTCTTTTCAGCTATAAATGGTGACATCTTCCATTCAGTCAATTGCTCAGGGCACACTCCTGTTGCAAAATGGTACAGTCATCCCCTCACTCTATAGGAATGAAATGTGTAATGAGTTGATACAGTATGTAGCTTGTTTTCATTGTAGAAAGTGGATTTGACTGGTTCTTAAACTCTTCGAAAAAAAAGGTTCCAAAAGAGTTCTTCGGCTGTTCCCATTGGATAACCCCTTTTTGTTCAAGTTAGAACCATTTTGGGTTCCATGTAGAACCCTCTGTAGAAAGGGTTCTACATGGAACCCAAACCAGTTTATACTTAGAACAAAAAGTGTTCTACCTGGAAACAACAAGGGTTCTACCTGGAACTAACAAGGGTTCTTCAAAGGGTTCTCCTATTGGGACAGCTGAAGAACCCTCTTAGGTTCTAGATAACACCTTTTTTTCTAAGTGTAGTGATGGTGTGACTGTGATCATCTATGGCCCAAAAGGGTTAAAGCTTTTTATAGAGATCACAGTTGGGGCGGCAGGGTAGCCTAGTGATTAGAGCGTTGGACTAGTAACCGGAAGGTTGCAAGTTCAACCCCCCGAGCTGACAAGGTACAAATCTGTCGTTCTGCCCCTGAACAAGGCAGTTAACCCACTGTTCCTAGGCCGTCATTGAAAATAAGAATTTGTTCTTAGATGTAGGCCTACTATATGTACTGTTACGTTCCCCAGGAAGAAACCAACAATTGTCACTCAAACAGAAGGCGGAACTAACAATGGTCACTGACAACAAGCAAAACAAAACAGGTGGGGTTTTAGGAGAGGTTCTGAAAGACACTCATGGAGGTGTCCACTGAAAGTTGATAAGCAACAACAACTAGAACCTAAAAGACACCCACCATGAGTGCCCATTCATTTGCACAAGAAGAGGCAAACAAAAGAAGAACTCAAATCAAATAGTGGTGCTAATCCAAAACAGGAAAGATTAGATAAAGTATTGTTTTTCTAGAACTCAAATAGTGAGAGTCATGTTAATCCTCCACATCTCTCAAGAGCACTGGGCCAGCCACTCTTAAATAGCACCTGGGCCAGCACAGGTGAAACAATTTCCCACTTACAAGATGGCAACCAGCACAGGTGTAACACATACTGACTAACGAGGTGACACCAATCGGTGCGTCCCATGTCAAATCAAATCGAATCTAATCGAATTTGATTTGTCACATGCGCAGGTATACAATGAAAATGTTAACGTACAAGCCCTTAACCAACAATGCAGTTTTAAGAAAAATACCACAAAAGAATTTCATAATAAGTGCTATGGTGATAACATCCAACCTCAAAATATAATGCAAAACAACAAAGCCTGTATCAGTAGACAGAAGTATATGTCCCTAAATTGCAATTATGTGTGATTACATGGAAATTGAGTGATAAAGCTGCCCGTCTTATATATACAATTCATTGCTGCTTTGTAATGCAGTCGTTCCTTGTAAAAGATACGTTAGTCTCAATGGGACTATCCCCTGCTTAAATGAAGGTTAAAAATGGCCCTTATCTACAATATGTGATATTTCAGTAACTTTGCATTTCTGGGAAAATTAGCACTACTGACACTTTCCACTGCCAGATTGGTGAAATCATAACGGATGCCTAAAGGGTTCTCTGCCACGGCTTCTTCTCTGAGTAGCTGATAAGAAGCCAAGATCAGACTTACTATCAAATAGGCTTGAAATATGTCACCCCAATTATCTATGTGTAATGAAAAGGCCTTCACTTGAAGCATGACTTTTCTCTAACTCTGTGATTACATTTCTGGCTCGAGCTGACAACTTTCCTTAGTCAAATTCAAAATGTGTCACCTAATTACGTTTTAAAGCAGGCTCTTCATTACATAATTTGATTTGGAGCGTGCTGTAAAATGGCAGTGGTGGAACTTTGGATGTTAAACACGAGAGACAAGCACTCTCTGGGTTACACTCCAGTAGATCTATGAAATGTCATTCTGATGGTTATAAACACAACTTAAACCTGTGAGCCTAATGGTCAGTATCAATAACATATAGAAACACTCTTGTGTTGCTCTAATAACAGTGTAAATGGGACAGATCTAATTACAGTGTAAATGAGAGAGCTCTAATTAAAGTGAAAATGAGAGAGCTCTAATTACAGTGTAAACGAGAGAGCGTCTTGTCAGAGTTATAATGCCTACAATTTATAGCGTCAGGATTGCAGGCAGGCAGGGAGTTTCATGTTCAAACCAACAATGTTGTTAATTAACGGTCTATTTCAGGTCAACCATCATAGATGTGGAGAATTGACAGCAGTAGGCTCAAGCCCAGCAGGCAAAACTGATTGCAATGACATGACGCTGACATTTTTACTGATGGAAGAAAGTCATTTTTGGCAACCAGAAAAAGGCGTCACTACCTGGTTGTAATCTGCTTACCAGTTATCACTTCAACCAGATTTCAACCAAACGTGACGTCATTATAACGTCTGATGCAAAAAATGTCCTCCTGCCGGGAGCTGCTGTGTGTTTGTGACCTGTGATGTAACTTTTCAAAGAGAGAGTAACTTGTTTTGCACTAGAAAGAAAATCATGATTCAAATGCTGCTCATGACATCCACAGGCAGCACTGACTCATCGGTCAAACATGTAAACAAGTAGTCTGAATGTATCTGAATGCATGATTACACCGAGGTAAATGCTTCAAGTTTAAACTAATTATCAAGTTTGGTCTGACTACAACCACCTCTTGCTATATCTGAAGCTACTTCTATCATTTGTTGATGTATACTTTAATCTTCCCTACGTTTGGATTATGCTCATCCCTAAACTATTTTGGGAACATTTCATTGAAATATGTCAACAGACACACTGAGGATGATCCTACGTTGACACACATGTTTGAGTGAGTTTCTCACTGGCTTCAAATGATGGACAGTCACCTCCACAGATAAACAAAGGCATTATAGTTCTAGACAGACTAGTTCCAAAAATAACCATCCTATATTCTCATCCTATAAGACAACGCCTCTGGATATGGGACACTGCTGTTGTCTGATCATGGATTGTGATGTGCTCTCATATCCAAAGTCAACCCAAGTTTACAACTGGCATTAATATTGGGTCACCTGCAGCTGCCCACCTGAATTGATGATACTTGTGTGCTGCAAACCCAACTTTAATTTACATTGTGACGCAGTCCTGACCTCAAGTCTCACAAAACTCCGTTTTGGAGGAGACCGACTTTATGACCAAAATTCTTTGTAGTCAATTTTGACATTAAAATAAATGTTTATAACTCATACCAATGCCACACAGGTTGTTTTCTAAACGATAAGTTGTTTTTTAAGGGCAGTTTCGCTTAAGTGGCTGGAAGAAGTATAGTGTCGTTTAGGCTACCATGAATCCAGAACCATGGCAAATACGCGCCAACGCAATGCGTGAGAGATGAGGTACAGTTGCATACGGATGAATGGACTCACAGAGGGTCGAGGTAAACCTCGTCACACTTTTCGGTTTAAATAAGAAAACTGTTAACTGGCAAACTGAAACAACAATGTGTGAGCGAGTATGACTTGAATTGAAGAACTTTGCGCATCATCACAACGCAAGCCCACGCGCCAAATTTCAGCTGTGTACCCATGTAATTAATTGGAGCATTTTAACATGCAACTATTTGTAAACTAGAACTTTTGGTGTATTACTGCAAAATCTACATATTTGTATTGTACAGTAGCTATAATTACAGTCAGGCTACAGTGGCGAATGCTGATAGAAAAGGTGACTGACAGCAGAAAATCACCATCACATCTCAGTCCTAAAAAAGCTGGACAGTGGTCTACTATAATATTTAGCATAGTTATAATATTTACACGATTAAACATACAATATTTGCTTGAAGTTTGCATAAAACAGTGAGATGTGCAATCACGTACCTGGAAATTCCATCTTGATGTTTCTTGAACTTGCTCCTAAAAATACGCAGTCATTGAAACATTCCAAAACGCAGATCAGCCGCAACAAAATATTTCACATTTTCACACTCTCCGAAAGCAATTTGCGGTTGTCATCGATTAAACTATATCAAACATTTTGCAAAAAACAAAAATCAAGAACGATACTTGCTTGTGACGAATAGCTCTGAAAAAAATGTGTCATTAATTGGATTAAAGTCTTTATAAATTGCTTTCGAGGCTTTTGAAATTGCATCACACTAAAATGTGCAGTATTCCCCACAACTGTGACGCTTCAAATCACTATCAAATCTCTTAAAAGGCTGGTCTCTCTCTCTCTCTCTTTCGCTCTTTCTTTCTTTCTCTCTCTCTCTTTCTCTCGCTCTTTCTTTCTCTCTTTCTCTCTCCCAGCTACACACTAATGGTTGTAGATGTGGTTTAAATGTTTGTGTGTCAAATATGATTATATGACATCAGACCGCTCATACTGGTCATCTCAAGGCTTCCCTTTACTTGGCCTTTACTGGTGCATCACCATTACATCACCATGACAGTGAAACATGGCGTAGCATCTGGAAGCCATTAGAAGGATGGTATACTGTACCTGAGAGGAGATTTATTTGAGGTTATATGTGGTTATTAAGGCAAACCTAACTCCTTTTTGGGTGACAAATAAGGGACACATCGAAATTTACAATGGGGGTCATAAGAACTATGCACCCCCCAACGTAAACATTTTTCACATGACCCTTCCCTTGTACAATAAAATAAACTGAACACCCTTCTCATCATAGAATTAACTCAAAATAATGTTTATGGACAGAAATTTAAATAACTGTAGAGAGCCTGTATTTATAAACGTGGATATCTACTTGGCTTTTGTGGCGCACGTGGATTCCACGCAGGGCTATGGGTCAGGAGGCTGAGGGTTTGCCAACCACCACAGAGGAGCTCACCCTACCTGTTACATTACTTCAAATCAAATCTAATTTTATTTGTCACATACATGTGTTTATCAGATGTTAATGCGGGTGTAGCAAAATGCTTGTGGTTTTAGCTCTAACAGTGCAGTAATACCTAACAAGTAATATCGAACAATATCACAACAATACACACACATCTAAAGTAACTGAATGGAATTAGGAATATATACATATTTGGGCGAGCAATGTCAGAGCAGCACAGACTAAGATACAGTAGAATAGTATAGAATACAGTTGAAGCATGAAGTTTACATACACTTAGGTTATTATTCAAACTCGACAAGTCGGTTAGGACATCTACTTTGTATGACACAAGTCATTTTTCCAACAATTGTTTACAGACAGATTATTTCACTTATAATTCACTGTATCACAATTCCAGTGGGTCAGAAGTTTACATTCACTAAGTTGACTGTGCCTTTAAACAACTTGGAAAATTCCAGAAAAGTATGTCATGGCTTTAGAAGCTTCTGATAGGCTAATTGACATAATTGGAGTCAATTGAAGGTGTGCATGTGAATGTATTTCAAGGCCTATCTTCAAACTCAGTGCCTCTTTGCTTGACATCATGGGAAAATCAAAAGAAATCAGCCAAGACCTCAGAAAAAAAATTGTAGACCTCCACAAGTCTGGTTCATCCTTTGGAGCAATTTCCAAACCCCTGAAGGTACCACGTTCATATGAACAAACAATAGTACGCAAGTATAAACACCATGGGACCACGCAGCCGTCATACCGCTCAGGAAGGAGACGCATTCTGTCTCCTAGACGTGCTTTGGTGCGAAAAGTGCAAATCAATCCCAGAACAGCAAAGGACCTTGTGAAGATGCTGGAGAAAACAGGTACAAAACAATTTATATCCACAGTAAAACAAGTCCTATATCAACATAACCTGAAAGGCCGCTCAGCAAGGAAGAAGCCACTGTTCCAAAACCACCATGAAAAAGCCAGACTACAGTTTGCAACTGCACATGGGGACAAAGATCGTACTTTTTGGAGAAATGTCCTCTGGTCTGATGAAACAAAAATAGAACTGTTTGGCCGTAATGACCATCTTTATGTTTGGAGGATAAAGGGGGAAGCTTGCAAGCAGAAGAACACCATCCCAACCGTAAAGCACGGGGGTGGGAGCATCATGTTGTGGGGGTGCTTTGCTGCAGAAGGGACTGGTGCACTTCACAAAATAGATGGCATCATGAGGTAGGAAAATGATGTGGATATATTGAAGCAACATCTCAAGACATCTGTCAGGAAGTTAACGCTTGGTCGCAAATGGGTCTTCCAAATGGACAATCACCCCAAGCATACTTCCAAAGTTGTGGAAAAATGGCTTAACGACAATGAAGTCAAGGTATTGGAGTAGCCATCACAAAGCCCTGACCTCAATCCTATAGAACATTTGTGGGCAGAACTGAAAAAGCGTGTGCGAGCAAGGAGGCCAACAAACCTGACTCAGTTACAGGTCAGTGTCAGGAGGAATGGGCCAAAATTCACCCAACTTATTGTGGGAAGCTTGTGGAAGGCTACCTGAAACGTTTAACCCAAGTTAAACAATTTAAAGACAATGCTACCAAATCCTAATTGAGCGTATGTAAACTTCTGACCCACTGGGAATGTGATGAAATAAATAAAAGCTGGAATAAATCATTCTCTCTACTATTATTCGGATATTTCACATTCTTAAAATAAAGTGGTGATCTAACTGACCTAAGACACTGAATTTTTACTAGAATTAAATGTTAGGAATTGTGAAAACTAAGTTTAAATGTACTTGGCTAAGTTGTATGTGAACTTCCGACTTCAAGTGTACATATGAGATGAGCAATGCAAGATATGTAAACATTATTAAAGTGACTCGTGTTCCATTATTAAAGTGACTAGTGTTCCATTATTAAAGTGACTAGTGTTCCATTATTAAAGTGACTAGTGTTCCATTTTTAAAGTGACTAGTGTTCCATTATTAAAGTGACTAGTGTTCCATTATTAAAGTGACTAGTGTTCCATTATTAAAGTGACTAGTGTTCCATTTTTAAAGTGACTAGTGTTCCATTATTAAAGTGACTAGTGTTCCATTATTAATGTGACTAGTGTTCCATTATTAAAGTGACTAGTGTTCCATTATTAAAGTGACTAGTGTTCCATTTTTAAAGTGACTAGTGTTCCATTATTAAAGTGACTAGTGTTCCATTATTAAAGTGACTAGTGTTCCATTTTTAAAGTGACTAGTGTTCCATTATTAAAGTGACTAGTGTTCCATTATTAAAGTGACTAGTGTTCCATTATTAAAGTGACTTAGTGTTCCATTATTAAAGTGACTAGTGTTCCATTTTTAAAGTGACTAGTGTTCCATTATTAAAGTGACTAGTGTTCCATTATTAAAGTGACTAGTGTTCCATTATTAAAGTGACTCGTGTTCCATTATTAAAGTGACTAGTGTTCCATTATTAAAGTGACTAGTGTTCCATTTTTAAAGTGGCCAGTGATTACAAGTCTATGTATATAGGGCAGCAGCCTCTAATGTGGTAATGATGGCTATTTAAAAGTCTGATGACCTTGAGATAGAAGCTGTTTTTCAGTCTCTCGGTCCCAGCTTTGATGCACCTGTACTGACCTCGCCTTCTGGATGATAGCGGGGTGAACAGGCAGTGGATTGGGTGATTGTTGCCCTTGATGATCTTTTTGGCCTTCCTGTGACATCGGGTGATGTAGGTGACCTGGAGGGCAGGTAGTTTGCCCCCGGTGCTGCGTTGGGCAGACCGCACCACCCTCTGGAGAGCCCTGCGGTTGCGGGCAGTACAGTTGCCGTATAAGGCGGTGATACAGCCCGACAGGATGCTCTCAATTGTGCATCTGTAAAAGTTTGTGAAGGTTTTAGTTGCCAAGCCAAATTTCTTAAGCCTCCTGAGGTTGAAGAGGAGCTGTTGAGCCTTCTTCACCACGCTGTCTGTGTGGATGGACCATTTCAGTTTTTCCATGATGTGTACGCCGAGGAACTTGAAGCTTTCCACCTTCTCGTCGATGTGGATATGAGGGTAGGAGTAACTCTAGTACTGTAGGTCTGAAACATTCTTCTTCACCTCAAGTTCAACTGTCGGAGTCAGTTGGAGCGCCGTTGCACTCTGCCCTCATGTCATAGGCTTGCAGTAGCTAAAGCTTAGTAATAGCCACACCACACCTTTACAAAAGCATATGAACTTTATTAGGGTAACATGAAAAGTCAAGCTCTTGTTTATAGGGAAAATACGAGCAAGCTATTAAATTGCGGCAAACACAGCATGACAGTTGGAACTTACAATGACTCAACAGAATGAAACAAAACAAATGCAAACTGCTTTAAACATACCAACAAAGGCAAGTGCCTACCATACCCAACAAATGACAGACATAGGCTATTGTTGTTTATTTTACAACAGACCTACGTATAACCTGTCTTAAACTAAATATGGAGCACACAATTAAAAAGACAAATGTATTTCATTTAGCCAATGAAAATGTATCACCAGAATTTAACTAAACAGGTTTAGCATATTTAAAGAACTTGTTACGATTAATAAATAGGCATACAATAACAATGATATACAATAATAATAATGTAAAACAAATTATAAATAAATATACATTCCAAAATTGCATCCTTCCTGAATAGGGAGTTGCACAGTAGCCTGCATTCTGTTGAACTGACTAGGTATCCCTCTTTCCTTTTGTCCACTACAATATTAAAACTTTATATTATAAAATAAAACCCCCCTTGTAGGCTTTTCACTGCACGCTCTTTTCCCTCCAGCCTTTGTTTTAACTTCAATGAGAAAAAGTCCTCCGTCTTCGCAATCAACAGCAGCCTAGGCCAAGGCTCCTCTCTGCGATGGTGGTTTCCGTCACATTTGAAATGTGTTTCCATCACATTTTCAACCCTAGGCCTACTGATGGTTTTGTCACTAAACATGTTGAGTAGTGTAACGGTTTTCTTCCGTTGAAGGAGAGGCGGACCAAAATGCAGCGTGGTTAGTGTTCAACATGTTTATGTAAAGACCATAATCGTGAATACTACCTAATACAAAACAACAAATGTGGGAAAAAACGAAACAGTCCTATCTTGTGCATAGACACAAAGACAGAAGACAACCACCCACAAAATACCCCCAAGAACATGGCTGCCTAAATATGGTTCCCAATCAGAGACAACGATAAACACCTGCCTCTAATTGAGAACCAATCTAGGCAACCATATACATCAACACCTAGACTAGAAAACACCCCATAAACATACAAAACCCCTAGACCAGACAAAACACATAAATCCCCCATGTCACACCCTGACCTAACCAACATAATAAAGAAAACAAAGATAACTAAGGCCAGGGCGTGACAAGTAGGTATAGCGAATGTGCCCACTCTGGTATTGGCACATGCACAACAGCTTGCAGATACAGTGCTACTACATGATGAGATTATTATGGAAAAAGGTGTGAGATTATTTGCATTTGTCAAATGGCAGCCAAGCATCGATCATCATGTCACCAGAATAAGACCCTCCATCACTGTGCACTTTCACCACCCTGTGAAGTTAATCAAAAACGTATTTCATCTGTAGCCTAATAAACTGCATGCTTTCCCATGATGTGGTGGCTTTTCTTATCAGTCATGTAGGCTACTTTACTTGCATAAACAGTTTGGATGGAAACCTGGTTCATGTCAAGCCATTTTGAGGATGCTGGAATTATATTTTGGATGAATGTGTGCATGCCTACAGCAGACTTTTGAAGTAGCCTAATCAGATAAAAACATGACTGATTGTGTTTATGTCACATATAAAAGGATATACATTGAAAAAGTTTCATTATAAATATTTAGGCTATATTGAAGCGTTAAATTCTAGGTGCGCCAGGAAAAGCCAGTCGGATTGGAGAGGAGACGGAGCACGCATTAAGCTTTCCTGCTGGGAGCACATGTAGCCACATTAATATAGAATGACTTGGGAGAATGATGATCTGATACTGACAGCACATTCAGTATCAGAAGTAAAAATACAACCAGACTGGCCTGCTACTGTGCCTTTCTAGACCTTATCAACAGTGGAGAGTAATATAATAATATATGCCATTTAGCAGACGCTTTTATCCAAAGCGACTTACAGTCATGTGTGCATACATTCTACATATGGGTGGTCCCAGGGATTGAACCCACTACCCTGGCGTTACAAGCGCCATGCTCTACCAACTGAGCTACAGAAGGACCACAAGTAGAGAGTAGACCCCACAACGGATCCAAATCGAATGAAACATTCAAATCACAGGAATATTGCACAGTTATTCAAATGACATTTTCACTGCATCGTAGAGTAGAATGTTGTACTCAGTTGAAAACAATAATGCAATTATTCATTGTATTGTAGTGTTGTAAGCTAGTCTAGGCAGGACCATTGTAGTGTTGTAAGCTAGTCTAGGCAGGACCATTGCATTGTAGTGTTGTAAGCTAGTCTAGGCAGGACCATTGTAGTGTTGTAAGCTAGTCTAGGCAGGACCATTGTAGTGTAGTGTTGTAAGCTAGTCTAGGCAGGACCATTGTAGTGTTGTAAGCTAGTCTAGGCAGGACCATTGTAGTGTTGTAAGCTAGTCTAGGCAGGACCATTGTAGTGTTGTTGTAAACTAGTCTAGGCAGGACCATTGTAGTGTTGTAAGATAGTCTAGGCAGGACCATTGTAGTGTTGTAAGCTAGTCTAGGCAGGACCATTGTAGTGTTGTAAGCTAGTCTAGGCAGGACCATTGTAGTGTTGTAAGCTAGTCTAGGCAGGACCATTGTAGTGTTGTTTGTAAGCTAGTCTAGGCAGGACCATTGTAGTGTTGTAAGCTAGTCTAGGCAGGACCATTGTAGTGTTGTAAGCTAGTCTAGGCAGGACCATTGTAGTGTTGTAAGCTAGTCTAGGCAGGACCATTGTAGTGTTGTAAGCTAGTCTAGGCAGGACCATTGTAGTGTTGTAAGCTAGTCTAGGCAGGACCATTGTATTGTAGTGTTGTAAGCTAGTCTAGGCAGGACCATTGTAGTGTTGTAAGCTAGTCTAGGCAGGACCATTGTAGTGTTGTAAGCTAGTCTAGGCAGGACCATTGTAGTGTTGTAAGCTAGTCTAGGCAGGACCATTGTAGTGTTGTAAGCTAGTCTAGGCAGGACCATTGTAGTGTTGTAAGCTAGTCTAGGCAGGACCATTGTATTGTAGTGTTGTAAGCTAGTCTAGGCAGGACCATTGTAGTGTTGTAAGCTAGTCTAGGCAGGACCATTGTAGTGTTGTAAGCTAGTCTAGGCAGGACCATTGTATTGTAGTGTTGTAAGCTAGTCTAGGCAGGACCATTGCATTGTAGTGTTGTAAGCTAGTCTAGGCAGGACCATTGTAGTGTTGTAAGCTAGTCTAGGCAGGACCATTGTAGTGTTGTAAGCTAGTCTAGGCAGGACCATTGTAGTGTTGTAAGCTAGTCTAGGCAGGACCATTGTAGTGTTGTAAACTAGTCTAGGCAGGACCAGGTCTTCACTGTTCTTTCAGTCCAATTGGGTACTGCACAATTGGCCCAGTGTCGTCCGGGTTAGGGGAGGGTTTGGCCCGGGTAGGCCGTCATTGTAAATAAGAATTTGTTGTTAACTGACTTGCCTAGTTAAGTAAAGGTTTAAAAAAAAAAAAAGTGCAATGATGCACCTGGCCTCTCCGCTACCTATCAGCTAATGCTCTTGGTTGTTGTCGATTCATATAAAAAATGGATGAGCTTTCAATGTTTTTATGTTATGTATGATTACTAGTTAGCTTATTGCAGATCTGGACAAACGATCCACCTACAGTAATGCTATTGTCACTATGAATGGTGGATAGAGCGCAGGATATACTGTTAGACTGGTAGACTATACTGACCTGTGGTACAGTACAAGTTAGCCCTTGGAAAAGCGTAGGGCAACAAGGGAAGTAACAAAACACCTTGATATAGGGGAGGCCCATGCATTATAGAGTAAAACCTGCAAAAGAGCGAACGTTAACCATGGAAAAAAAACACACGACCCTCCCCCGTGGCCAATAAAAAACACACTACCCTCCCCGTGGCCAATAAAAACACACTACCCTCCCCGTGGCCAATAAAAACACACTACCCTCCCCCGTGGCCAATAAAACACACTACCCTCCCCCGTGACCAATAAAAACACACTACCCTCCCCGTGACCAATACAAAACACACTACCCTCCCCGTGACCAATAAAAACACACTACCCTCCCCCGTGACCAATACAAAACACACTACCCTCCCCGTGACCAATAAAAACACACTACCCTCCCCGTGACCAATAAAAAACACACTACCCTCCCCGTGACCAATAAAAACATCTGGACAAAATCCAGTAACTACCCTCCCCCGTGGCCAATAAAAAACACACTACCCTCCCCCGTGACCAATAAAAAACACACTACCCTCCCCGTGGCCAATAAAAAACACACTACCCTCCCCCGTGACCAATAAAAACACACTACCCTCCCCCGTGGCCAATAAAAAACACACTACCCTCCCCCGTGGCCAATAAAAAACACACTACCCTCCCCCGTGGCCAATAAAAAACACACTACCCTCCCCCGTGACCAATAAAAAACACACTACCCTCCCCCGTGGCCAATAAAAAACACACTACCCTCCCCCGTGACCAATAAAAAACACACTACCCTCCCCCGTGACCAATAAAAAACACACTACCCTCCCCCGTGACCAATAAAAAACACACTACCCTCCCCCGTGACCAATAAAAAACACACTACCCTCCCCCGTGACCAATAAAAAACACACTACCCTCCCCGTGGCCAATAAAAACACACTACCCTCCCCGTGACCAATAAAAACACACTACCCTCCCCGTGGCCAATAAAAACACACTACCCTCCCCGTGACCAATAAAAACACACTACCCTCCCCGTGACCAATAAAAACACACTACCCTCCCCGTGGCCAATCAAGAACACACTACCCTCCCCGTGGCCAATAAAAACACACTACCCTCCCCCGTGACCAATAAAAAACACACTACCCTCCCCGTGACCAATAAAAACACACTACCCTCCCCGTGACCAATAAAAAACACACTACCCTCCCCGTGGCCAATAAAAACACACTACCCTCCCCGTGACCAATAAAAACACACTACCCTCCCCGTGACCAATAAAAACACACTACCCTCCCCGTGGCCAATCAAAAACACACTACCCTCCCCGTGGCCAATAAAAACACACTACCCTCCCCGTGACCAATAAAAACACACTACCCTCCCCGTGGCCAATCAAGAACACACTACCCTCCCCGTGGCCAATAAAAAACACACTACCCTCCCCGTGACCAATAAAAACACACTACCCTCCCCGTGGCCAATAAAAAAACACACTACCCTCCCCGTGGCCAATAAAAACACACTACCCTCCCCGTGACCAATAAAAACACACTACCCTCCCCGTGGCCAATAAAAACACACTACCCTCCCCGTGGCCAATCAAGAACACACTACCCTCCCCGTGGCCAATAAAAAACACACTACCCTCCCCCGTGGCCAATAAAAAACACACTACCCTCCCCCGTGGCCAATAAAAAACACACTACCCTCCCCCGTGGCCAATAAAAAACACACTACCCTCCCCGTGACCAATAAAAAACACACTACCCTCCCCGTGGCCAATCAAGAACACACTACCCTCCCCGTGGCCAATAAAAACACACTACCCTCCCCGTGACCAATAAAAAACACACTACCCTCCCCCGTGACCAATAAAAAACACACTACCCTCCCCCGTGACCAATAAAAAACACACTACCCTCCCCCGTGACCAATAAAAAACACACTACCCTCCCCCGTGGCCAATAAAAACACACTACCCTCCCCCGAGACCAATAAAAAACACACTACCCTCCCCCGTGGCCAATAACAAACAGACTACCCTCCCAAACCCCCAAAATAAGTTTGACAACCCTCCCCTATTTTGGACCCCCCTCCGCCCCCAGTAAATTGTGATCTGTCCTTAATATTAATGGTTCATACAAGCTTTTAATTTGCAGTCAATATAGCACTCGTGTCCTATTTTCAGTAATGACCATCTGCCCATAATGTATTGAACTGGTATCCTCAAGAGATATGAAAGGAGTGAAGATTGCTCTCCCGAACTAAAACTCTGCAGTATGCCTATAGGCTATGTGTGATAACAGTAGATTAAGTTATGGCACCTCACAGTAGAAATACAGAAGTGTTTAAGGATAATCTCATTTTTAAATCAGATGTACAGTACCAGTCAAAAGTTATATATATATAAACAGTACCAGTCAAAAGTTATATATATATATAAACACTACCAGTCAAAAGTATATATATATATAAACAGTACCAGTCAAAAGTTATATATATATATAAACAGTACCAGTCAAAAGTTATATATATATATATATAAACAGTACCAGTCAAAAGTTATATATATATATAAACAGTACCAGTCAAAAGTTATATATATATATAAACAGTACCAGTCAAAAGTTATATATATATATAAACAGTACCAGTCAAAAGTTATATATATATATATAAACAGTACCAGTCAAAAGTTATATATATATATAAACACTACCAGTCAAAAGTTATATATATATATAAACAGTACCAGTCAAAAGTTATATATATATATAAACAGTACCAGTCAAAAGTATATATATATATATATATATAAACAGTACCAGTCAAAAGTTATATATATATATAAACAGTACCAGTCAAAAGTTATATATATATATAAACAGTACCAGTCAAAAGTTATATATATATATAAACAGTACCAGTCAAAAGTTATATATATATATAAACAGTACCAGTCAAAAGTTATATATATATATATAAACATATATCAAAAGTTATATATATATATATAAACAGTACCAGTCAAAAGTTATATATATATATAAACACTACCAGTCAAAAGTTATATATATATATATAAACAGTACCAGTCAATATATATATATATATAAACAGTACCAGTCAAAGTTATATATATATAAACACTACCAGTAATATATATATATATAAACACTACCAGTCAATAATATATATATATATATAAACAGTACCAGTAATATATATATATATATATAAACAGTACCAGTCAAAGTTTGTATATATATATAAACACTACCATTCAATAGTTTTTATTATTTGTACCATTTTCTAAATTGTAGAATAATAGTGAAACGTAAAACCTATGAAATAACACATATGGAATCATGTACAAACCAAAAGAAGTGATGGAATGGCACATCACTAGAATGAGTAGCCATGCTGGTTAAGTGTGCCTTGTATCTAAATAAATCACAGACAATGTCAACAGCAAAGCACCCCTACACCATCACACCTCCTCCTCCATGCTTATAACCATATATAAACTCTGCGTTTCACAAAGACACAGACCAGTCAAAAGTTATACCTACTCTATATAAAAGTACACAGTCGGTTGGAACCAAATATCTCACATTTGGACTCATCAGACCAAAGGACAGATTTCCATCGGTCTAATGTCCATTGTCTGTTCTTATAAACAGTGTCCAAAAGTAATGGTTTCTTTGCAGCAATTCAAAACCATAAAGGCCTGATATAAACAGTCTCCTCTGAACAGTTGATGTTGAGATGTGTCTGTTACTTGAACCCTGTCAAAATATTTATTTGGGGATAAATTTCTACGCTGGTAAAAGTTATCCTCTGCAGCAGTAGGTACCTCCAGGCTCTGATCAGGCCCTACACCCAAACAAGGGCACTGCGTTCATCCACCTCTTTATCCCTACCACTAGGAAAGTTCCAGTAGCCCAGTCAAAACTGTTCGCTGCTCTGGCCCCCAATGGTGGAACAAACTCCCTCAAAAGTTAGGACAGCGGAGTCAATCAAACGGAGACAGTACCACCTCTTTAAGGAAACCTTAGGATATAATATCTCACCCCCCTTTTAAGATTTAAACAGTACCAGTCAAAAGTTATATATATATATAAACATGGTCATAAGTGACTGTTCCACTGGATGTCATAAGGTGAATGCACCAATTTATAAGTTGCTCTGGATAAGTACCAGTCAAAAGTTATATATGACTATAAATGTAAATGTAAATGTAAATGTCTTCCTTTCCTATGGCGGTCAACATGAGAGCCAGTTTCATCATAGGGCTTGATAGATTTTGTGACTGCACTTGAAGAAACCTTCAAAGTTCTATGACATTTTCCACAATGCCTTAAAGCACATATGTCAAGTCAAGGCCTACCAGTCAAAGGTTTTTTACGGCCCCTGGGATGATCTTATTTATTATTAGAACCGGCCCGCAGACCGCAGCAAAGCCGGCATAGATCTTTTAAACGCACCAATACTACATTTACAATGCATACGGTGATATAAACAGTAGGCTGCTTCAAAATTTATATTTATTATAAACAGTTGTCAGCATCACAGTAAAATTAACTTTCAGATACCCATCAAAAATGGCAAAACGGAAGGTGGACACAGAACCGGGGGTTTCAAAAAGTTATATATATATTGTATAAACGGAGGTAGCTGTCAAAAGTTATATATATATATATAAAGTGTACCAGTACAAAAACAAAGAGTTATATATATATATAAACAGTACCAGTCAAAAACAAGAATATGGACATGGAACAAAGGCTACAAAAGGCAGAGGAATATATAAACAGTACCTCAAATCAAAGGCTCTATTCAAAAGCCAAATCACAAGGTAGGCTGCTGTCAAGGCCAGTTTTATATTTGGCAGAAGAGATACTAAATCAGCCCGGCCATTTACGGAGGGGGATTTCATAAAACTGCATGATTAAAGTTTATATATAGTATGCCCAGAAAAAGGCAAAGTTTTTAAATGTGAGTCTGAGCAGAAACACCATTGCCGAAAGTAGACCAGTTGTCCATCAATCTAAAAGAGCAGCTTGTGAAAAAGGGAAAAGATTTATTGCATATTCCTTGGCTGTGGATGAGAGCACCGACATTTATACATTGCCCAGTTGTCAATTTTCATATATATATCCAGTACCAGTCAAAAGTTATATTATATATATAAACACTATGCATGTCAAAAGTTATATATATATATATATAAACACTGTCCAGTCAAATGAGTTATATAAATATATATAAACAGTGGCGAAGATACGGAAAAGATGCAAGAGGAAAACGGACCAGTCAAAAGTTATATATATATATACGGGAACAGTAAGAGGTCAAAAGTTATACAGCTTATCATTGTATCAAACCAGGAAGCCAGTCAAAAGTTAAAATGGAGCATGTAATGAGCATCTCACGCGCACAGTTAAATTTATCAGAGCCATATATGAAACAGTACCAGTTCAAGGCATTTATACGGAGTTATAAACGGAGCATGGTGATTTGCCTTATCACACAGAGGTGCGATATAAACAGTACCAGGGAAAGGTTATATAAAGACACTACCAGTAATAGATTTGTCTGTTCTGGACAGCAAAGGGAAAGACACAACACAACTCCGAGACAAATTTTTCTGTGTGAAATGGCTTTTTTGTGACATTTAGAGTCATCTGAATGAATAAAACCTATGAAATAACACATATGGAATCATGTACAAACCAAAAGAAGTGTGCAACAAATCAAAAAATATATATTTTTATTTTATATTTTATATTCTTCAAAGTAGCTATCCTTTGACTTGATGACAGCTTTGCACACTCTTGGCATTCTCTCAACCAGTTTCATCTGGAATGCTTTTCCAACAGTCTGGAAGGAGTTCCCACATATGCTGAGCACTTGTTGGCTGCTTTTCCTTAACCCATTTGCCTTGACGTGGAAAGCTCCACCAAACCTCAAATGGAGTTGATTGACCTCAATGTTATGATGCACTGAGGGCAAAATATCTGAGTGGGTGCTCCATCACTCTCCTCCCTTGATCAATGCCCCAGCTGCGCATCCAGGCTGCTGGAGATGTCTATGTTTGGCAGCACATACCTGTTGAACAACTGTTTTCTTTGATGAACTTGAACAAAACATCACACAGAATCGACATCACTGCTGAACACCTGGTAGCCATGCTGAGGATTTCCTCAGCTCAGAGCCTGTACCCTAACATTGATGAACAATGTGGAAAAGATGGGACACCCCACACCATCACACCTCAACCTCAAACAGTGAACATTACTGTGCAATCACATATTTAGAGATCATCAAGTTTTTCAGTTTACTCTTTGTTTTCACAAAGACTTCTCCTTGGAAACAAAATCTTGTTTTTGGATTTTTCTTTATTTTATTGTATCATAGATTTTTGCACTTTATTTTATTGTATTTCAATCCAATTATATTTTTAAAATTTTCAGTTGAGTGGATGATAGAAAATTGCTATTTTTCTTTTTTTCTTTGAAGTAAATGGTTAGCCCACTTTTGCTAAAATAGAAAATATAGGCTACTGATGGTGCCTTGAATACCGGTTTCTTTCATTTAATGTTCAGATGGGATTTTTATATAAAGGAAATTTTTTTTGTGTCTGTTGAAAATTAAAGATTACTGACAGAGCCATAAGAAAATATTGCTTTATTTATCTGATCATATTGGAATATATTTGTTAGGTTTTCAGTAGGTTCAAATGAGGCCAGTTTCATCATAGGGCATTTAAACATTTTTCAATGAACATTGAACAGAAACCTTCAAAATTTTTTTATTTTCCGTCCATTTGACTTTGACACCCCTGCCTTAAAGTAATGATGGACTGTTGTTTCTCTTTGCTTATTTTAGCTGTTCTTTCCATAATTTTATTTTAATGTGTCCTTTTTTTAACTAGGCAAGTCAGTTAAGAACAGATTATTTATTTATTATTATTATTTTATTTTCAATGACGGCCTGGGAACAGTGGGTTAACTGCCTGTTCAGGGGCAGAACGACAGATTTGTACCTTGTCAGCTCGGGGGTTTGAACTTGCAACCTCTCGGTTAGCTAGCCCAACGCTCTAACCACTAGGCTACGCTGCCGCTGGATTTGGTAGTTTACCAAATAGGGCTATCTTCTGTATTCCACCCCCACCTTGTCACAACACAACTGATTGGCTCAAATGCATTAAGAAGGAAAGAAATTCCACAAATTAACTTTTAACAATGCACACCGGTTTATTGAAACGCATTCCAGGTGACTACCTCATGATGCTGGTTGAGAGATTGCCAAGAGTGTGCAAAGCTGTCATAATTTTACAATGTAGAAAATAGTAAAAGAATAAAGATAAGGAATGAGTAGGTGTGTCTTAACTTTTGACTGGTACTGTATATTGATAACGCTGGGTTTGCATGCAACGGCTCATGCATAAGTAATGGAAGCATTGTATTTTTAAAGCCACAGAGAAAGTTTCAAGGCGCTGATGCCATTAAAGTTGTATGTGCTCTGGAGACAGCATTTACACTGAAAACAGTCTGGTGCTCAAGATGATTTTCACAAGTGTCTTCAGGATAAGTTCCCTCCCCAAATGCAGAATATCCCAACCATGGTCCACAGTATGTACAGTTGAAGTCGGAAGTTTACATACACTTAGGTTGGAGTCATTAAAACTCGTTTTTCAACCACACCACAAATTTCTTGTTAATTAACAAACTATATTTCTGGCAAGTTGGTTAGGACATCTACTTTGTGCATGACAAAAGCAATTTTCCAACAATTGTTTAGAGACAGATTATTTCACTTATAATTCACTGTATCACAATTCCAGTGGGTCAGAAGTTTACATACACTAGGTTGACTGTGCCTTTAAACAGCTTGGAAAATTCCAGAAAATTATGCCATGGCTTTAGAAGCACCTGATACGCTAATTGACATAATTTGAGTCAATAGGAGGTGTACCTGTGGATGTATTTCAAGGCCTACCTTAAAACTCAATGCCTCTTTGCTTGACATCATGGGAAAACTAAAGAAATCAGCCAAGACCTCAGAAACAAATTGTAGACCTCCACAGGTCTGGTTCATCCTTGGGAGAAATTTACAAACGCCTGAAGGTACCACGTTCATCTGTACAAACAATAGTACGCAAGTATAAACACCATGGGACCACGCAGCCGTCATACCGCTCAGGAAGGAGACGCGTTCTGTCTCCTAGAGATGATGCGAAAAGTGCAAATCAATCCCAGAACAGCAGCAAAGGACCTTGTGAAGATGCTGGAGGAAACAAAAGTACAAAAGTATCTATATCCACAGTAAAACGAGTCCTATATCGACATAACCTGAAAGGCCGCTCAGCAAGGAAGAAGCCACTGCTCCAAAACCACCATGAAAAACCCAGACTGTGCACATGGAGACAAAGATCATACTTTTTGGAGAAATGTCCTCTGGTCTGATGAAACAAAAACAGAACTGTTTGGCCATAATGACCATTGTTATGTTTGGAGGAAAAAGGGAGGAGGCTTGCAAGCCGAAGAACACCATCCCAACCGTAAAGCACGGGGGTGGGAGCATCATGTTGTGGGGGTGCTTTGCTGCAGGAGGGACTGGTGCACTTCACAAAATAGATGGCATCACGAGGTAGGAAAATATTGTGGTTATATTGAAGCAATATCTCAAGACATCAGTCAGGAAGTTCAAGCTTGCATACAGGAAAAGTGAGAGATTTAGTGGTTTTGACCAAAGTGTTTTGACCAAAGTGTTATGACCTAAGTGTTTTGACCAAAGTGTTATGACCTAAGTGTTTTGACCAAAGTGGTCTTCATGTATTAGATCTATCCATAATGTAGCTTCAGACATATAACACAGTAACTCAGCTCATAAAGAATGATAATCAGTTATAGTGCGTGCCTTGCGTCTGCCTTCATCCCATCTCAAGCAGTGAAATAACTCCCAACACAGAGTTTCCGTGCAGCATATCCTCCTCCCTCATGCAACTCAACACACTGCTCAACTCTTGAATGAGTGGGCGACCGACAGGACATGCAATGTGATGTGCTTTAAGATCAATGACTTGGCTCTATCCACACGCAGCGGCTGGTCCCTGTGGATGGCAACGGCTGTAGAGTAGAGTGAGTCCGTCAGGCTTGCTGTGGTGTGGTGTGCAGTGTACAGCCCTGATTCAGAGGCTACCTCTTGGCCAGGAGTATAGATCCTCTCCCCTCACCTCACAGACAGGCCTGGCTGCCTGCCTCAGAACAGGGTGTGCATGGTGCCAGGAATAGGCTAAGCCCTGAAGTGTCGGGGCATGACATCCCATCACTGCCTTCACACTGTGCCCAATGGAGGTTAAAGAACAAAGCCATCCTGGAACAGGATTCCACCCATATTTCTGTTAGATGTCTGGACATTTTTCTTATTTCCATTAAACAGGTTTGAACAGCAGGAGCAAAATATACTGACAGTATCAGTTTGATTCCTGGGTTTATGATTTGTTGCACTGCACAGTGTATGTATTGGTGGCAGCATATAAACAGGGGTTTCTTTCTCATGACATTGGCATTGCAGTCTATTTACCACCATGCAAAACCAATATGCCAGCACTTTCATATATCCTTAGGGCAGGATATTTATATAACTAGGTGCTTTCAGTTGTATTTAACTTGGGTATGATTCCATACAGTTCACTTTTAAAAGCAGTGTTCATGCAGAGATGAAAACCCTGGCTGACACACATTATGCATATATCTCAGGGAAACAGTACTGCCTGCTGCTCATTAGCACATCTGTTTTCCCCCTTGATCAATATTTAAAAACAGTAAATAAATCATTAGTACCAGGAGCCTCTGGGCACCTTTGCATTTTCACTGTAAATGAGAAGGGTGGTGCTCTCTCTCCTCCCTCCCTCCCTCCCTCCCTCCCTCCCTCCCTCCCTCCCTCCCTCCCTCCCTCCCTCCCTCCCTCCCTCCCTCCCTCCCTCCCTCCCTCCCTCCCTACCTACCTACCTCCCTCCCTCCCTCCCTCCCTCCCTCCCTCCCTCCCTCCCTCCCTCCCTCCCTCCCTCCCTCCCTCCCTCCCTACCTACCTACCTCCCTCCCTCCCTCCCTCCCTCCCTCCCTCCCTCCCTCCCTCCCTCCCTCCCTCCTTCCTTCCCTCCCTCCCTCCCTCCCTCCCTCCCTCCCTCCCTCCCTCCCTCCCTCCCTACCTCCCTCCTTCCCTACCTACCTCCCTCCCTCCCTACCTACCTACCTACCTACCTACCTACCTACCTACCTACCTACCTACCTACCTACCTACCTACCTACCTACCTACCTACCTACCTCCCTCTCTCACTGTCTTTTCTCCCTCTCTCTTTCCCTCTATCCCTCTCTCTTTCCCTCTATCCCTCTCTCTCTCCTGCTATTGTTGATCTCAGCAGTGTGTGTCACCTTTGAAAGGAGGGCTTCTCAGACACACCTAATGGGCTGTGAGAGGCGCTGGCTGTGGTGTGTGTGTGTGTGTGTGTGTGTGTGTGTGTGTGTGTGTGTGTGTGTGTGTGTGTGTGTGTGTGTGTGTGTGTGTGTGTGTGTGTGTGTGTGTGTGTGTGTGTGTGACTCTAACTGGTGCTGTCACAAGGATCCAGACAGATGGCTCAGTGTTTATCTCCTGTTGTTGGATCTCCCGTCAGAGATGCACTTTGATGTTTACACCGTCATGGTCACAGCTTTCAGTCCTGTTTCACCCAGGGTTTGAAGAGTACACTCCAACTCTCTCCAGTTTACTCTGGGCTTTGTTCTCTATGAGAACAAAACATATCAACTGCTACTCAGGGACCTCCACACTACTTCTTGTTGTAAATACTTACTTTTTAAAGAATAAACAATTTGCTGTGATACAGGCTTTTCATGTTAAACTAGTGCCGCATGGCCCTCTCAAATGAATATTTGTAAGCGAGTGGAACAAACTGGTGCCTGTCTTTTTACTTTGTTATTGAGACAATGGTTCTCTGAGCCATCCATCTATATTTTAGGGCTCCAACTAAACGAATGTCAAATATAGCAGTGAGTTTGTATTTTTGGTATAACAGCTATCATCTGTGATTCACCATTAATGTTAGTGAACTACAATATCTACAAATACACCTTTCCTGTCTTACAATTTGTTATGCTTTGTAACCCTCTCCTCCCACACATAATCTGATGTCCTTTATTTCTTCCTCGTAATTCCATAATTCCTCAAACCCTCATGTGATATACATTCTTGTTTGAAATTGTGCCCTGAAATAATGTCTGGCAGCAATAATCCACCATGCCTCCTCTCTGTTCTTCCCCCTGTTTCTCTCTATCTGCTTGTCACAAGTGATTCATAGCATGCTAATTTTAACGCTGTTTTGTTTGTGTACAAATTTGGTGGACAGTGCCCTGTCAAATACATGTTTGAAGCTGTCATTCATCCAGCAAATCAAACAGACAAAAAAAAAGCATACTCTGCGAGGCATTTCCGATCTGTCACACAGCACTTCACTTAATATTTCTCTGTCTAATTAAGAACTATTTCAAGTCTTTGAACACTTGAATCATTGAGTATATTGTGCAATGTCAATTTTCTATTTTAGTCCAGGCAATATTTGACAAATTGTAGGTGATATGTTCCCTTTTTCATAAAAACATGAAACTTGGTATACTTGTACAGTTTGAGACCCTGAATATTTTCAAATATGGAGGCATTGCAAGAATACCTGCCCCATAACCAAATCATGTATTTTGCATCATATCTTCTGAGCCAAACATTAAATCACAGAAAATGTGATGTCTACCCTTATGTTTTGATGGTCAATGATTACAATTATGACATGCACAACATCAAAAACGCCCCCTAACAGCAGTGGTGGCCATTTTGCTATTCCGACATAAACACATGAGGTATTTTCCATTATACTGTATCTACTGAACCATGATAACCATGAAGCCTGATAACACAGAAAAGGTGTCCTTTTTATAAACCATACTAAATATCATCACGTCACCAAATAATTGATTAAAAAAAACTATCTTTTAAGGAAAGTCTACAGTAGCCTCAACAGCACAACTAGCTTCCGTTTAACACTGGGTACATTGACCTCAATAGAAAACGTAGGAAGCTCATGGTTCTCACCCCCTTCCATAGACTACATGCTGACCAGACCACTCAGGTCCCAAAATACATTTACACATACATGTTATTCAATCATTGCACCCACACTGGTCGCGTGAGCATCTGCGTTGCCAAGCGCGAAAATAGAAGTTCTATTTGTGCCGCTGAACGCGGTTATATCCACGTGGGTGATTGGAAGATGAACTGAGGTTGAACACCTTATTATGAACTTTAGATGCCAATCGCCATATAAAGTCCAAAGAAGTAAAAGCCTGGAAGGAGGAGAGATGACTAGAAATTATTTGGTTGACTGTTTTATGTGTGGATTAATTGTCGGAGTAGAGGACCTTGTGCATTTCAGGTAAAATAACAACTCAACGTTTAAATCCCAGGACAAATTAGGCTAGCAACAGCAAGCTAGCTAAATAGGACAAATTAGCTAACAACTGCAAGCTAGCTATCTAAATTGCCATTAATGTTTCATGCTTTTCGATCTTTTCCCTATTTAATATAATGGGTTCAGAGTTTGTTTTGATATTTCAACCTGTGTGTTTGATATTTCAACACGTGCGTCCGGTTTGGGCATGGTGTTACACAGTAGTTATGACAACTTCCGGAGGACATCCTCCAACCTATCAGAGCTCTTGCAGCATGAACTGACATGTTGTCCACCCAATCAAAGGATCAGAGAATAAATCTGATCTAGTACTAAAAGCATAGCTACAGTCAACTAACACTACAGTGCATAAAATGTGGTTAGTTGACTCAAAGAGAGAGAGATAGAGAAATGTCATTGTTTTATTCACTTTATTTTCTCAGCTTCACTTCCTTAGCTAGCAAATGCAGCTGATATGGTTGGGCATGGATTGTTTTTATTTTTGCCTGGTCACAGACAGCTGATGTGATGTGCATTGAAGCTCACAAGAGAAGGGAAAAGGTGAGGGGAGGAGAGTGCATAGATGTGAGAAGGAATACAGTGTGCCTGTGTAACGGATGTGAAACATTAGCTGTGGTGCGCACTAAATAGCGTTTCAATTGGTGACGTCACTTGCTCTGAGATCTTGAAGTAGTGGTTCGCCTTGCTCTGCAAGGGCCGCGGCTTTTGTATGGGCGAGGGGACGGTCTAAAGTTATACTGTTACACCTGCTATGAAAGTGAACTGTGTTCATGATCAGGTGTGTATTCATTCCGCCGATTCTGTCGAAAAACGTTTCCTAAACAGAAGTAAACGGAACAAAATGGGAAAAACTTACCTGAAGTTGTCCAATAGAAACTCTCGTTTGCAACTGTTGGACTGAAGATTACACCCTACATCAGCTAGATGCAGGCAAGAGTGTGCAAGGCGGTATTGAATGCGTCATTGTCTGTCCATGTGTCACTGTGTCTCACCTGTCTGCTGAAACCATGAATAAACACTTTGGACTGAATGCCAAGGGTCACGTCTGGAGGAAACCTGGCACCAACCCTACAGTGAAGCGTGGTGGTGGATGCATCATGCTGTGGGGATGTTTTTCAGCGGGAGGGACTGGGAGACTAGTCAGTATTGATGCAAAGATGAATGGAGCAAAGTATAGAGAGATCCTTGATGAAAACCTCAGACTGGGGCAAAGGTTCACCTTCCAACAGGACGACCCTAAGCACACAGGCAAGACAACACATGAATGGCTTCGGGACAAGTCTCTGAATGTCCTTGAGTGACCCAGCCTGGAATTGAACCAGATCAAACATCTCTGGAGAGACCGGAAAATAGCTGTGCAGCGACGCTCCCCATCCAACCTGACAGAGCTTGAGAGGATCTGCAGAAAATAATGGAAGAAACTCCCTAAATACAGGTATGCCAAGCTTGTAGCGTCATACCCAGGAAGAATTGAGGCTGTAATCGCTGCCAAAAGCGCAATATTTATGTATTTTTATTTGTAATAACTATGCAAACATTTCTAAAAAAAAAAAAAAAAAATTCTTTAATCGATTTTAGAATAAGGCTGTAATGGAACAAAATGTGGAAAAGGTCAAGGGGTCTGAATACTTCCCGAATGCACTGTATGTCTTGATGGTCAAGGATTACAATTGTGCGCTGTACAACATCGTAAATAGTTCAGATGATTATATAATGGTGGACTGCCATGGTAAGCCATGGGAAGTAGTCCAAAGAAATTGCGGTTTCTGACAAACTACGTCATATAATATTATTTCAGTGGCATACTGAGCCATACAGCTGTCTGCTGCTGTCTTCTTGCCGCTGGTTGTAAACGTAGATTCTGTGTGACACTGTGTAAATTCATGGAAAACAAGAAGTGCCTTTGCCTGTCTGGACCCAGGGACTTGGTGATTTCATGGGCACATATGTACCTTCAGTGTTTGTCGGTCCCAAAGGCCATCCACCAATCCTCAAACTATATTTCAGAAGATAAGATTTCCATTTTTTTTGCCCTTTAGAGTTCTCCTTAATGATCGCACTAACAGTCAAGATCCATCAAGCTCATTTTGAGATGTTCATGAAGACAGGAACAGAAAAGAAGCAAATCCTGCCACAAAATATGCTTTGGTTCACCACATCAAAAGCTATTTATATATATGGCCCTTTTCACAACAAGGATTGTCCAGAAACATATTCTGCAGGAGAAATCCCAATCAGGCCTATAGGCGTTGTCATAGCTATCTTCATTTATTCATTTATTTAACTAGGCAAGTCAGTTAAGAACAAATTCTTATTTACAGTGATGGGCTACCCCATCCAAACCTGGACAACACTGGGCCAATTGTGCACCGCCCTATGGGACTCCCAATCACAGCCAGATGTGATTTGGCCTGGTTTAGAACCAAGGACTGTAGTTCTGACTTTTGCACTGAAATGCAGTGTCTTAGACCGCTGCGCCACTTGGGAGCAGGAGTGCACAGAAACACTTAACCGGGTATACTGGTCGGATTGTGAAGTGCAAAGACACTCCATTGACATAAAGGTGTTTTTGTAAAAAATTATAACATTTTGTTTAGTGCAACATGGTGTCCATTGAATGAAAGCTTTATAAATGGTTGTATTGTTAAAACATGTATAGCCTGTCTATCTCTGGGTAACAGGGTTGATGTGTTATTCTAGCCTGTCTATCTCTGGGTAACAGGGTTGATGTGTTATTCTAGCCTGTCTATCTCTGGGTAACAGGGTTGATGTGTTATTCTAGCCTGTCTATCTATGGGTAACAGGGTTGATGTGTTATTCTAGCCTGTCTATCTCTGGGTAACAGGGTTGATGTGTTATTCTAGCCTGTCTATCTCTGGGTAACAGGGTTGATGTGCTATTCTAGCCTGTCTATCTCTGGGTAACAGGGTTGATGTGTTATTCTAGCCTGTCTATCTCTGGGTAACAGGGTTGATGTGTTATTCTAGCCTGTCTATCTCTGGGTAACAGGGTTGATGTGTTTTTCTAGCCTGTCTATCTCTGGGTAACAGGGTTGACATGTTATTCTTGCCTGTCTATCTCTGGGTAACAGGGTTGATGTGTTATTCTAGCCTGTCTATCTCTGGGTAACAGGGTTGATGTGTTATTCTAGCCTGTCTATCTCTGGGTAACAGGGTTGATGTGTTATTCTAGCCTGTCTATCTCTGGGTAACAGGGTTGATGTGTTATTCTAGCCTGTCTATCTCTGGGTAACAGGGTTGATGTGTTATTCTAGCCTGTCTATCTCTGGGTAACATGGTTGATGTGTTATTCTAGCCTGTCTATCTCTGGGTAACAGGGTTGATGTGTTATTCTAGCCTGTCTATCTCTGGGTAACAGGGTTGATGTGTTATTCTAGCCTGTCTATCTCTGGGTAACAGGGTTGATGTGTTATTCTAGCCTGTCTATCTCTGGGTAACAGGGTTGATGTGTTATTCTAGCCTGTCTATCTCTGGGTAACAGGGTTGATGTGTTATTCTAGCCTGTCTATCTCTGGGTAACAGGGTTGATGTGTTATTCTAGCCTGTCTATCTATAGGTAACAGGGTTGATGTGTTATTCTAGCCTGTCTATCTCTGGGTAACAGGGTTGATGTGTTATTCTAGCCTGTCTATCTCTGGGTAACAGGGTTGATGTGTTTTTCTAGCCTGTCTATCTCTGGGTAACAGGGTTGATGTGTTATTCTAGCCTGTCTATCTCTGGGTAACAGGGTTGACATGTTAAGCTCCACCTGCTCAGTTTCCCACCACAAAACACCAGAAAATGTCCAAAAAGAGTAGAACCAGCTCACCTGATTTTACTATGATTTCACTATTAGATGTTCAATGTTTCTTTTGAAATAAAATATTTAAAAAGGAATAGTTTCACCGTTTTACCATAGTAATATTAAAAGTTCAGTTCATGTGACAGGCTTGACCTTAAAATGAGGAACAAACAAACCCTATTTCACCTTTATTTAACCAGGTAGGCTAGTTGAGAACAGGTTCTCATTTGCAACTGCGACCTGGCCAAGATAAAGCATAGCAGTGTGAACAGACAACACAGAGTTACACATGGAGTAAACAATTAACAAGTCAATAACACAGAGAAAAAAGGGGAGTCTATATACAATGTGTGCAAAAGGCATGAGGAGGTAGGCGAATAATTACAATATTGCAGATTAACACTGGAGTGATAAATGATCAGATGATCATGTACAGGTAGAGATATTGGTGTGCAAAAGAGCAGAAAAGTAAATAAATAAAAACTGTGGGGATGAGGTAGGTGAAAATGGGTGTGCTATTTACCAATAGATTATGTACAGCTGCAGCGATCGGTTAGCTGCTCAGCTAGCTGATGTTTGAAGTTGGTGAGGGAGATAAAAGTCTCCAACTTCAGCGATTTTTGCAATTCGTTCCAGTCACAGGCAGCAGAGTACTGGAACGAAAGGCGGCCGAATGAGGTGTTGGCTTTAGGGATGATCAATGAGATACACCTGCTGGAGCGTGTGCTACGGATGGGTGTTACCATCGTGACCAGTGAGCTGAGATAAGGCGGAGCTTTTTGGCCTTGTAGATGACCTGAGCCAGTGGGTCTGGCGACGAATATGTAGCGAGGGCCAGCCGACTAGAGCATACAAGTCGCAGTGGTGGGTAGTATAAGGTGCTTTAGTGACAAAACAGATGGCACTGTGATAAACTGCATCCAGTTTGCTGAGTAGAGTGTTGGAAGCAATTTTGTAGATGACGTCGCCGAAGTCGAGGAGCGGTAGGATAGTCAGTTTTACTAGGGTAAGCTTGGCAGCGTGAGTGAAGGAGGCTTTGTTGCGGAATAGAAAGCCGATTCTTGATTTGATTTTCGATTGGAGATGTTTGATATGGGTCTGGAAGGAGAGTTTGCAGTCTAGCCAGACACCTAGGTACTTATAGGTGTCCACATATTCAAGGTCGGAACCATCCAGTGTGGTGATGCTAGTCGGGCATGCGGGTGCAGGCAGCGATCGGTTGAAAAGCATGCATTTGGTTTTAATAGCGTTTAAGAGCAGTTGGAGGCCATGGAAGGAGTGTTGTATGGCATTGAAGCTCGATTGGAGGTTAGATAGCACAGTGTCCAATGACGGGCCGAAAGTGTATACAATGGTGTCGTCTGCGTAGAGGTGGATCAGGGAATCGCCCGCAGCAAGAGCAACATCATTGATATATACAGAGAAAAGAGTCGGCCCGAGAATTGAACCCTGTGGCACCCCCATAGAGACTGCCAGAGGACCGGACAACATGCCCTCCGATTTGGCACACTGAACTCTGTCTGCAAAGTAATTGGTGAACCAGGCAAGGCAGTCACCCGAAAAACTGAGGCTACTGAGTCTGCCGATAAGAATATGGTGATTGACAGAGTCGAAAGCCTTGGCAAGGTCGATGAAGACGGCTGCACAGTACTGTCTTTTATCGATGGCGGTTATGATGTCGTTTAGTACCTTGAGTGTGGCTGAGGTGCACCCGTGACCGGCTCGGAAACCAGATTGCATAGCGGAGAAGGTACGGTGGGATTCGAGATGGTCAGTGGCCTGTTTGTTGACTTGGCTTTCGAAGACCTTAGATAGGCAGGGCAGGATGGATATAGGTCTGTAACAGTTTGGGTCCAGGGTGTCTCCCCCTTTGAAGAGGGCGATGACTGCGGCAGCTTTCCAATTCTTGGGGATCTCAGACGATATGAAAGAGAGGTTGAACAGGCTGGTAATAGGGGTTGCGACAATGACGGCGGATAGTTTCAGAAATAGAGGGTCAAGATTGTCAAGCCCAGCTGATTTATACGGGTCCAGGTTTTGCAGCTCTTTCAGAACATCTGCTATCTGGATTTGGGTAAAGGAGAACCTGGAGAGGCTTGGGCGAGGAGCTGCGGGGGGGCCGGAGCTGTTGGCCGAGGTAGGAGTAGCCAGGCGGAAGGCATGGCCAGCCGTTGAGAAATGCTTGTTGAAGTTTTCGATAATCATGGATTTGTCGGTGGTGACCGTGTTCCCTAGCCTCAGTGCAGTGGGCAGCTGGGAGGAGGTGCTCTTGTTCTCCATGGATTTCACAGTGTCCCAGAACTTTTTGGAGTTGGAGCTACAGGATGCAAACTTCTGCCTGAAGAAGCTGGCCTTAGCTTTCCTGACTGACTGCGTGTATTGGTTCCTGACTTCCCTGAACAGTTGCATATCGCGGGGACTGTTCGATGCTATTGCAGTCCGCCACAGGATGTTTTTGTTCTGGTCGAGGGAAGTCAGGTCTGGAGTGAACCAAGGGCTGTATCTGTTCTTAGTTCTGCATTTTTTGAACGGAGCATGCTTATCTAAAATGGTGAGGAAGTTACTCTTAAAGAATGACCAGGCATCCTCAACTGACGGGATGAGGTCAATGTCCTTCCAGGATACCCGGGCCAGGTCGATTAGAAAGGCCTGCTCACAGAAGTGTTTTAGGGAGCGTTTGACAGTGATGAGGGGTGGTCGTTTGACTGCGGCACCGTAGCGGATACAGCCAATGAGGCAGTGGTCGCTGAGATCCTGGTTGAAGACAGCGGAGGTGTATTTGGAGGGCCAGTTGGTCAGGATGACGTCTATGAGGGTGCCCTTGCTTACAGAGTTAGGGTTGTACCTGGTGGGTTCCTTGATGATTCATGTAATCACATGAAATAAATAATAATATTCAGAAATGACAAGGGCTTTACAATGATGGTGAAATCTTCCTAGAAGTCACAGAAGTTGCAGAGGGACATGTCAAAATGCAGAATTTGGGCTTTTTAGCAAGTCTTTATTCAAATAAAAATTGGATTTATTGAATTATTCATGTGACCTATATTAAAGGGCACTTTATTTAATATAACAGACTTTTAAATGTAATATTGGTTTACAATTTCTACTTCAAGTGTCAAAGAGATGCAAAAGGTACTAATTTGTTGGAACTATCCTCGAAGTAGTTGAAAAATGTCCATGATTGTAACAATCTAAATAAGTATACCATAGAATCTCAGAATATTCCAGTGACACAATGCATACTACCAAAGTGTTCTTGAAGTCTATGAAATTAGAAGTTAAAGTGTGTGGGGGGGACCAGACATCCATCCTTGTCCCGTGCAGAATCCTGCTTGCTCCTCCCTTAGTGGCTGACTCCATGCATACATTTTCAGTAAAGTAGAATAAAAAAGATTTGATTTTGCAATCATTGTAATCATTGACCATCAAGACATAGGTGTAAACATCACATTTTCTGTGTTATCATGCTTGGTTCAGCAGATATGACGGAAAATACATAGTCAGGTTATGGTGTAATAGTCAAATGATCGCCACTGCCGCCATTGTTTTTTTAAATGTCGTGCCTGGTATCATTGTAATCTTTGTCCATCACAACATAGGGGTAGACATCACCTTTTCTGTGATTTGATGTTTGCTTCAGTAGATATAATGCTAAATATATTTTTGGGCTATGGCAGAATGGAAAATAGATGCCCCGCCCATCAGGAAGTGTTTTTCCAATGCCTCCAGATCTGAAAATATTCAGGGCCCCAAACTGTACAAGTGTACCAAGTTTCATGCTTTTATGAAAAAGTTAACATAATTTTCACATAGGCCTGGACTATTTAGATAAATTATCCAAATGAATAATCTGTTTTCTGGCATGGTAATGTGGAATGACTTCAATCAATGGATAACAGCCTAAGCCCAGGTGTCAGTAATCTGATATTGACTTGGACCCCCAGCACATAGCCTAGCAGGGCTGCAGTTCATATGCAGGTATTCATACATGTTTATGAATATACATATACAGAATGTACAGAATAGTAATTTTTCATTGAAGATACAGTTTAGGAAATAACAACGACATTTGGTTAGGATACCGCAAATGCAGTAGCTCACCGGTTTACACAGATGTTGATACACTTACCAGCAGAACAACAGCAAACGTTATGTGACAATATATAGGCCTAAGTAGCAATCCCACAATCTACTTGACTGATGTTGTTGTTCCCAGAGGCAAGCACTAAGGAACATTTACATTTACACTTAACAAAGGGTGAGAAACTCATTAAAGAAGGGGAGAAAACAGAGAATCTAATTCAACGCTTCCATCTTTATGTAACAGCATTCAATATGAAACATGCCATCTCTCCTTCCTCCCTGGAGAATGCAGATCTAGTGTTCATGGTTATATTTAAAGATAGACAGACCACTGACAGGGTTGCAGAGCAGCACTTAGTAAGCCCAAGTCATCCTGTTTAATAATGCAGGGACACACATGCAACAGGCACATGGCCATGCATATTAAAGCACCAGTGCAGCCCTGCAAGAAAGAACACCAGAGAGGATGGGAGAGGGTGGTCTGGGCTATGAGACATGTCTCCATGTGAACATTTCTTTACGTCATGTCTCAAATGTAGTCTTCTCTTGAGGCTTCCATCTGCAAGGTAGACTGTAGACTGCAAGTTCTGCAGACAGTGCACTCTTTCTCTCTGGCTTTGAGACTGGCCCCAGTGAAGAAGACATCAACCTTGCATGTTATAGCGAGTGAAGTCCCAGATCAAGTTGCCTAAAAAGGTGATAGGATAAAAAAATGTGTAAAGTTTTACATGGCTATAGTAGACGTTGTTGTAACAAGTATCACGTTGTTCAAGATCAAGATGTATATCACTCTGCCCTACCAAGCAAAAAGGCAATAACTGCTCATTTCAATCGAAAATGAGTTAATGTCATTTTTGCTTCATTAAATACATGCTTAATTATGTGGACAAGTATCCTGCTTCTATTGTACTGTGTTTTGGAGAAAATGGGGGTCAAGGTTAGCAGTAACTGCTTAAAGTTACTGTGAAACCAAGGCAAATAAAAGCCATTTTTTCTCAGTTCCACGCTATGAGCAGTTAGTGCCTTTTTGCATTGTAGGGCAGTACTGTCATCACTTTGAGCGTCATCATCACAGCGGGTGCATGAAGTGAGACCCAACATTTTACTATCCAACATTTTACACCTTACACCTACCTACCTGTGCGTTCTAAATTCATTCTCAGTGTAATGTTGCCACCTTTTGTTCTAAAAGTGTAATGCACCGGAAGTATTGATTTTCTTTCTGCCATACGTCATCACACTTCCTGCGCACGTGTAATCCACATTAATTTGCGTTGTGTTCCTCGGTAGCTTCTACTTTGAAAAGCGTATTGTTATTTACTTATTAATGTATTGATTTTCGTATTGGAACGTCGACGCGAAGCTGCACGGTAAGTTGAAATCAACAACTTTGACGTAAATGTAAGAGACGCTTGTGCAAAGCGGGATTCACCCACATGATAGCCACTTAGCTAGCGAACGTTACCCAGTGTCAGCGAGTAGTGCCTATCATACGGCTAGTTAGCCTCTATGTTGGGATCACCAAGTGTCAGGCTAACGGCTAGCTAGCTGCTATGTTTTTTTTTTTGTTGCTACATATCTCTGTAAACGGACCACGTGATAATACAATTGTCCTGAATCCATTTGTCAACATAAATCTAGGCCATCTGATCTGTCTGGATACGTGAGGTGGAGAGGATGAACATCGAGGAGAATAAAGTGAATGAGGATATGGCTGATGATGATGAAGAATCTGGAGAAATGCCCAAGATTGAGATTGACGATGAAGAACTAAATGATGAGGAACTTAAAGTAGAGGCTGAAGGTGATCCCAAAGAGAAAAAGGTGCCAGTAGGCAAGATGTGTCTGCCAGGAATAGTGTATTTAGGTCATATACCACCAAGACTGAGACCCAAGAATATGCGCAGCATGCTGAGTCTGTATGGGGAGATTGGAAGGATATTCCTACAGCCTGAAGGTAAGACTGCACTCACTCTGCATGTTAAAATCAACCCTGCCACACTGACAGGATTTCTGTGTTTTGTCTCAATCATTACAATGATACCTGTTGTCCTCAGACCGGTCTGTGAAGAGGAAGAAAAAGAAAGCTGGCACCAAGGCATGCAGTTTCACTGAGGGCTGGGTGGAGTTCAGGGACAAGAGAGTGGCCAAGAGAGTGGCAGCTAGCCTCCACAACACACCGATGGGCGCCCGGAAAAGGAGCCGCTTTGTCAGTGACCTCTGGAACATCAAGGTATCTCAATTGTCTCTTCAATGATCTCTGTGTGGACATTTTTAGTGTGACTACATTTAACTTTGGAAGTTTAAAGCACTGTCATAACCCACATGCCTCACATTCCTTATTAATAGAAACCTTAATACCAACATTTGATTTTGTTTAAATTTTTATGGTCTAAATAATTATTCTGAATTTTAATTGTCAATGTTATTGTTCAGTACCTCCACAGGTTCCAGTGGTGTCACCTGAGTGAGCGACTGGCCTATGAGATGACTGTGCTCCAGCAGCGCCTCAGAACTGAGATCTCTCAGGCCAAACGAGAGACCAACTTCTACCTGGCCAATGTGGAGAAGAGCCAGAACATGGACAAACTGAGGAAGAAGAGGGAGAGGAAGGGCGAGAAGATAGAGGAGAAGACTTGGAACTTCACCCAGCGATGTACAGAGGATGAGATCCAGATGAGTCGCCTGCGTAAACAGACCATGTCCAAGAAGAACCTGCTGAAGGCCCAGGACAAGGCCAGGGACATACAACAGAAGTCCCAGTCCAACGTCTCTCTGCTGGCCAAGATCTTCAACAGCAGCAAAGCCAGGGACTGAACCTAGTCCGGCAGTTCTGGTCAAACACAGTATCCCAGAACTGGTCTCTTTCAGTATCACAATTAGAGCAAACTTTTGCACCTGACACTTGCTGGTGTTGTGAGCGACACTGAGAGGATGGGCTCTGTCCAGACACACAGACTTGAGGGGAAAATAGGGTTTTCTCCATCAGTATAATTTGATTATAAATGTAGGAGAGACTTGGACAGATCCTCTTTTTGGTTTAATGTATTGTAAACTATAAGCTATGATGCGGTAACAATAATGTTCAGCGCCATGGAAAACACCTGCTTATACTGTATGTGCTATTTGGAAACATTAGATGGAAATACCTCTAATTATTTCATTTAATTATTGTTAAGATAAACACCAACCATACATTGATGATATATGCTGAACAAAAATATAAACGCAACATGTGAAGTGTTGGTTTCATGAGCTGAAATAAAACATCTGAGATTTGCCATACACACAAAGTTTTTTTCTCAAATTTTGTGCACAAATTTGTTTACATCCCTGTCAGTGAACATTTCTACAAAGATAATCCATCCACCTGACCGGTGTGACATCAAGAAGCTGAATAAACAGCATGATCATTACACAGGTGCACCTTATGCTGGGGACAATAAAAGGCCACTTTAAAATATACTGTTTTGCAACACAACACAATGCTACAGATGTCTCAAGTTTTGAGGGAGCGTGCAATTGGCATGCTGACTGCAGGAATGTCCACCACAGATGTTGCCAGATCATTTATTGTTAATTTCTCTACCATAAGCTAACTCGAATGTTGTTTGGCTGGGCCTGGCTCCCCATGGCTACACCCCTGCCCAGTCAACTGAAATTCATAGATTAGGGCCTATTGAATTTTTCAATTGACTTATTTCCTTAATATGAACTGTAACTCAGTAAAATCTTTGGAATTGTTGCATTTTATGGTTTTGTTCAGTATACAATATGTATTTCAATACTTTCAGACTCCTGGTAATATTAACAAGAACAGATCATTTGGTCAAGGACAGAAATAATACCAAATCAGGATCAAAATCACTCATTACTGATTTGTTTCAACTGCAGTCGTGGCCAAAAGTTTTGAGAATGACACAAATATTAATTTTCACAAAGTGCTGCCTCAGTGTCTAGATATTTTTGTCAGATGTTACTGTGGAATACTGAAGTATAATTACAAGCATTTCATACGTGTCAAAGGCTTTTATTGACAATTACATGAAGTTGATGCAAAGAGTCAATATTTTCAGTGTTGACCCTTCTTTTTCAAGACCCCTGCAACCCGCCCTGGCATGCTGTCAATTAACTTCTGGGCCACATCCTGACTGGTAGCAGCCCATTCTTGCATAATCAATGATTGGATTTTGTCGGAATTTGTGGGTTTTTGTTTGTCTACCTGACTCTTGAGGCTTGACCACAAATTCTCAATAGGATTAAGGTCTGGGGAGTTTCCTGACCATGGACCCAAAATATTGATGTTTTGTTCCCTGAGCCACTTAGTTATCACTTTTGCCTTATGGCAAGGTGCTCCATCATGCTAGAAAAGGCATTGTTCGTCACCAAACTGTTCCTGGATGGTTGGGAGAAGGAAGTTGCTCTCGGAGGATGTGTTGGTACCAT
This sequence comes from Oncorhynchus keta, assembly GCF_023373465.1. NCBI lineage: Eukaryota > Metazoa > Chordata > Actinopteri > Salmoniformes > Salmonidae > Oncorhynchus > Oncorhynchus keta. The sequence goes on from NC_068447.1 coordinate 14,439,550, forward strand.
TCTTTATTCATGGCTGTGTTCTAAGGCAAAATTGTGAGTGAGCCCACTCCCTTGGCTGAGAAGCAACCCCACACATGAATGGTCTCAGGATGCTTTACTGTTGGCATGACACAGGACTGATGGTAGCGCTCACCTTGTCTTCTCCGGACAAGCTTTTTTCTAGATGCCCCAAACAATCGGAAAGGGGATTCATCAGAGAAAATAACTTTACCCCAGTCCTCAGCAGTCCAATCCTTGTACCTTTTGCAGAATATCAGTCTGTCCCTGATGTTTTTCCTGGAGAGAAGTGGCTTATTTGCTGCCCTTGACACCAGGCCATCCTCCAAAAGTCTTCGCCTCAGTGTGCGTGCTGATGCAATCACACCTGCCTGCTGCCATTCCTGAGCAGGCTCAGGAATGGAGATGGACATTAGGAGATGGTCCTGGCGCTTGCTGGACTTTCTTGGGCGCCCTGAAGCCTTCTTCACAACAATTGAACCGCTCTCCTTGAAGTTCTTGATGATCCAATAAATTGTTGATTTAGGTGCAATCTTACTGGCAGCAATATCCTTGCCTGTGAAGCCTTTTTGTGCAAAGTAATGACGGCACGTGTTTCCTTGCAGGTAACCATGGTTGACAGAGGAAGAACAATGATTCCAAGCACCACCCTCCTTTTGAAGCTTCCAGTCTGTTATTTCGAACTCAATCAGTATGACAGAGTGATCTCCAGTCTTGTCCTCGTCCACACTCACACCTGTGTTAACGAGAGAATCACTGACATCTCAGCTGGTCCTTTTGTGGCAGGGCTGAAATGCAGTGGAAATGTTTTTGGGGGATTCAGTTCCTTTGCATGGCAAAGAGGGACTTTGCAATTAATTGTAATTCATCTGATCACTCTTCATAACATTCTGGAGTATATGCAAATTGCCATCATACAAACTGAGGCAGACTTTTTGAAAATGTATATTTGTGTCATTCTTAAAACTTTTGGCCACGACTGTAAACTGAACAAAATATCAACGCAACATGCAACAATTTCAACTATTTATTTGAGATACAGTTCATAAGGAAATCAATCAATTTATATGAATTCATTATAAACATTCCTGGGATCTTTTATTTCAGCTCATGAAACTAAAACTTTACATATTGCATTTATATATTTTTGTTCAGTATATACAGTTGAAGTCAGAAGTTTACATACACCTTAGCCAAATACATTTAAACTCAGTTTTTCACCATTCCTGACATGTAATCCTTGTAAAAATTTCCTGTCAGTTAGGATCACCACTTTATTTGCCTTTAAATTGTTTAACTTCGGTCAAACGTGTCGGGTAACCTTCCACAAGCTTCCCACAGTAAGTTGGGTCAATTTTCTCTATAGGATTGAGGTCAGGTCTTTGTGATGGCCACTCCAATACCTTGACTTTGTTGTCCTTAAGACATTTTGACACAACTTTGGAAGTATGCTTGGGGTCATTGTCCATTTAGAAGACCCAATTGCAACCAAGCTTTAACTTCCTAACTGATGTATTGAGATGTTGCTTCAATATAGCCACAATTTTTCTTCCTCATGATGCCATCTATTCCTGCAGCAAAGCACCCCCACAACATGATGCTGCCACCCCATGCTTCACTGTTGGGATGGTGTTCGTCAGCTTGCAAGCTTCCCCCTTTTTCCTCCAAACATAACGATGGTCATTATGGCCAAACAGTTCTGTTTTTGTTTCATCAGACCAAATCAAATCAAATGTATTTATATAGCCCTTCATACATCAGCTGATATCTCAAAGTGCTGTACAGAAACCCAGCCTAAAACCCCAAAACAGCAAGCAATGCAGGTGTAGAAGCACAGTGGCTAGGAAAAACTCCCTAGAAAGGCAAAACCCTAGGAAGAAACCTAGAGAGGAACCAGGCTATGAGGGGTGGCCAGTCCTCTTCTGGCTGTGCCGGGTGGAGATTATAACAGAACATGGCCAAGATGTTCAAATGTTCATAAATGACCAGCATGGTCAAATAATAATAATCACAGGCAGAACAGTTGAAACTGGAGCAGCAGTATGGCCAGGTGGACTGGTGACAGCAAGGAGTCATCATGTCAGGTAGTCCTGAGGCATGGTCGGAGGGCTCAGGTCCTCCGAGAGAGAGAGAAAGAAAAAGAGAAAATTAAAGAGAGCATACTTTAATTCACACAGGACACCGGATAGGACAGGAGAAGTACTCCAGATACAACAAACTGACCCTAGCCCCCCCGACACAAACTACTGCAGCATAAATACTGGCCAGAGGACATTTCTCCAAAAAGTACATGTGCAGTTGCAAACCATAGTCTGGCTTTTTTTTAATGGCGGTTTTGGAGCAGTGGCTTTTTTCTTGCTTCTTTCTTGCTGAGCGGCCTTTCAGGTTATGTCGATATAGGACTCGTTTTACTGTGGATATAGATACTTTTTTACCTGTTCCTCCAGCATCTTCACAAGGTCCTTTGCTGTTATTCTGGGATTGATTTGCACTTTTCACATCAAAGTACGTTCATCTCTCGGAGACAGAACACATCTCCTTCCTGAGTGGTATGACGGCTGCGTGGTCCCATGGTGATTATAGTTGGGTACTATTGTTTGTACAGATGAACATGGCACCTTCAGGCATTTGGAAATTACTCCCAAGGATGAACCAGACTTGTGGAGGTCAACAATTTCTTCTCTGAGGTCTTGGCTGATTTCTTTTGATTTTCCCATGATGTCAAGCAAAGAGGCACTGAGTTTGAAGGTAGGCCTTGAAATACATCCACAGGCACACCTTCAATTGACTCAAATTATGTCAATTAGCCTATCAGAAGCTTCGAAAGCCATGACATCATTTTCTGGAATTTTCCAAGCTGTTTAAAGGCACAGTCAACTTAGTGAATGTAAACTTCTGACCCACTGGAATTGTGATATAGTGAAATATAAGTGAAATAATCTGTCTGTAAACAATTGTTGGAAAATTTTACTTGTGTCATGCACAAAGTAGATGTCCTAACCAACATGCCAAAACTATAGTTTGTTAACAAGAAATTTGTGGAGTGGTTGAAAAACGAGTTTCTGTGTGCCCCTCACAGTCTGCCCTGTTCCATAAAGTGTATTTTTAAAATATTTTATTTATTTAAATCTGATGTTACTGCTTGCATGAGTTTGTCGCGATACGAAACCTTCAGCCCCGCCCCTTGGCCGGCAGCGGGGTGCTAGAGGTGGTTAGCGTCCCGTTCCCTGGATTGGACAGGGCACTATAGGTACTTCAGGTTATCTCGGTATAACCAGGACCGCTCGCGTAGCCCTGCCTCTCTTTCTATATCGAAGCGTTGTCCGCGTAGAGAGGTCTTTTGCCTTGTCACTCTCAACGGTCTAGCTCTAGCTGGGATGTGTGAACCCCACCTTTATCCTCTAGACTCTTTGTTTCACCACTAATTGGTCCTTGAGTTATTATTAAGCACTAGTCCTACCAGTCTCTATATGATTTCCCTGTGGTTGAGTGTTTCCCCTCTGTGATGTATCTAGTTTAAAGTGTGAGGACCTTTAGTCAACTTAGTCTCACTACTCTGCCCGTCGACTATGTATCGCTTGGAAAATAAAACTTAGATAGATCGATAAGACAATTAAATGAATCACTACTGGACACACCTTCCTCTTTGTCTTTTAATAGTAACTCATTCTGTCATAGAGTACTGATCTCCGTTTCCAGTGTCCCGGTAGCGGGGAGTGTCAGAGTTGTTATCTCCCGTGCCGTTAACTGTCTTTGAGAGAACCGTTTACTCGAGACAAAATAAGACTACCGTTTATTTTTGAAAACACTCTGTTTTTTGTCTTTTACAATCAAACACACTTCAAAATACACAATTCTTACTCGGTCACACACAGCGTTAATCAAAAACATGCAATTGCCTTAATGCTCTAAATGCCTGGTACAATGATAACACTTATCTCTACATGAAATGCTTATAATAGTTATTTAATTACCTTTGAGAGCTGACGAGGAGACCCACGAGATCAGGAGCAGAGTTTCAATTGGTCAGAGTTCTTTTAGAATTTAGTTAGTAGCGACTCCCCTCTACTGGCTGAGAGGTTGACTTGGAGTCGGTGCTTTACTAAATTGAGAGATTCAAGTTTGGACTGGATGAGAGAACCCGCTGGTGATTCCCTGCCCCACTGGAATATCGAAGAGTCTGCCACACAACTAGGGCGAGGTACTGAGCTCAACCGAGAGTTGCAGTTTCAAAGACTGGCTCTGGGTATAATTTGCTTCAGTACACAAGCACCAAGGCCACAGGCGAAGGAACAGCTGTTCAATAGTTAAACGGTATATCGGAGAGACCCTTCTCAGATCCAACAAGTTAGAATCTTTAAGTAATTTGAGTCAGGTGGCAATTACCCGAAGTCAAATGGTTGTCTAAATGAATTCAGAATTCAAGAAGTCAGCGCCAAAGTAATGTCAAATGTCTCTTTATATACCTTTTGATTCTCTGCACCCGATCTGCTGCTCCTCCCATTCCCTCAGAGCAGAGAGGGTGATGACATATCTTACAACAGGAAATACTTTTCTTACAGTGCATATATGGGCCTCTGGTTATGACAGAGCCCATTACTCTAGCAACAATGAGGAAACACTTTTCTTACAGTGCGCATATGGGCCTCTGTTCATGACAGTGCCCTCATTCTATCAGCAATGAGTCTATCAGCTGTTCCCATTCAGAGGTGTCACTTGAGGTAGAGGGTGATTCTTCCTGACACCAGTCAGGTTCAGTACTTGGTTGGCTTGAGTCGTCTTCTGGTGGCTTTGCCCAATCCGGTATTTCAGTAGGCGAGGTCATCTCTGTCTCTACCCTTGGTGGGTAAGACAGGGGAAGAGGACCAGGAGGTAGATCCATTTGGCGTTTTACTACACCCTCTCCAGGATCTACCCCTGTCTCTTTTCTCTTAGTGCCTTTAACCGGACTCTGATTTCCAACTCTGGTTATCCCTAGCACTAGTCCGTCTGACCTAGCCGTTATTCCCCATACTGTTGCCCATTTACGCTGTCCTGGCATGGTGCCCTTATCATCAGCTCTGACCATCATTCTCAAATATACACCATGTGTATGTCTACATCTAGAAGCTATTCTACCATTTTCAAATATATCAGCATATTCTCTCTCCATAGGCCAAACCTCATGTTCGTCCTCGCTATACCACTCCTGCCTTTTTCTATCACAACTCTTAAAACATAAGCATCTCTTGCAAAGCGCCACTCTAACACCATCCTTATTGCCCCACTGGGAGGTGTACTTTCCTCTGATTCCTGATTCACAGCCTGTACATCTTTGAACCCGTCTCTGTTGTCCTTCTTCTCCAACCTGTTGAATAGGTCTCGTAAGCCAGCTGAGTACCCCTTCAGTACTTCTATCACATGTGCCACATGTTTTAAGAGCGGCAGGGTGAGGAATTATTACTACTGGTGCTATCCACCCTACAGGATAATCCCTAGTGTCTGGGACTCAGTCATACCCTTACGTTCTAATTCTTGCCATCTGGTTATTACTCTGTGCCCTATTGGCCTATTAACTTCTTCTTCTTCCCAATCTTCTTCCCCGGACTGGGTGTCTTCCATGGCGCCCTGGAGAAAGAAAGGTTATTCTCCTATTGTCTACCTTGCCCCTTCCTGGTTCTCTTTTTGTCCCTGCGACTTTGAGGTCCATCGTTCCCCTGGGGGTCATTCTGGGTCAGAGCTCCTACAGCTCTTTCTGCGGCCAGGGTCAAGTCGGCCAGTCTATGGCCTAAGCCTGAGAGGTTCTCCCTATATCTTAGCTCTAACTTTGTGTCTGGACCATTCCTTTCAGGCCCTCTTTGCTCAGGTCTGGGGGGCACTGAGGTAATACAAGTGTGCCAGTAAGAATGTCTATGATTCCCTGGCTCCCTAAACCTGAACCCATTTTGCCTCCTAAGGCCTCTTTGGGTTCCTCTTCTGTGCTTCCTACTGAAGTCAGCCAGAGTTTCACTTCCGTCTGTCTCAGTACACCCAATCACTTTGGACATTGGCTCTCTCCTAGCCTTTACGGCCACATAATTGCTTAGGTTCCACTGGTCACAGCTGAGTCTTTCCCTTTTTGGTGGGAAGATTTGGCAACTCAGTAGTGGTCTAGCACTCCCGTACATGAACCAAGGGCTCTGTTTTAGCATGGTGAGGTCTTCCTGAGACCAATGGGCTTCCAGGTCTGACTACCAGAGCCTCGTCCCACTGCCCGGTCAGCGTACCATTTCCTATGTCCCTAGCCACCCTCCGGTGGTTAAGGGTCAAGGTTCGGTATCCCGGCTTCCTCCATGCCTTTCTGGGCCATGATTCGCTTTTCCAGAGATTCAGGTTGGGTCCGTTGGGACTCAACTTCCTGATTCATCTGTCCCCCTCCTCTGTTACTGGCCCCGTGGCTCCCCACGAAGTCACCGGGCCCGCATAAGTACCAATGGGGTCATGGCTCACAGCGAAAAACGCCTAAAATGCGGTATGCTACACGCCCTTGGTAACAATGAGCACATATGAAGGTGGTTCCGCCTAACACTACCCCGTTGGTAGAGTCTACAATCTAGTGGCAATGTTTCCAATTGGCCACAACCCCCACAATTTGTATATGCCTTAAAGGCATCTAGCTGTCTTACCCATATGTCTATGAACCATATCCTACTCTCCTCTACCTCTATTAATACCCCTGCTTCCCCTATGGTTTCTGTCACTGGGGGGGGCGCTATGATTTTAGCCATTCTTACCCCATTCCAGGGTTTGGCGTATTCCTCCTGGCCCTGCTGGGAGTAGGGGGAAAAAAGATGGGTAAACACAATCCCCAAACTACTTTCAAAACGTTTGTGGGCCACCCCATTTCTTCTCCACAACTTAGGATCAATAGGACAGTTACCCAGAGGACCAGGGGGACGGCCTTTAAGAATGTGTTCCGCTGATCTTTTGGTTTTAGTTTTCTCATTAATTTGACTATTTGGACACATAGCATGCCAACTGGGCCTGCTTCAATGATCCGCGCCACATAGTGTATTCCAATTATGGTAGCACACATAGGTTCCATTTTACCGTCTGTTCCGTTCTTCTCTATTGCACCTATTTTACTTACTACAGTCATAGCTGCAGCTAAGGCTTCTAAGCATAGACAGACAAAGAACATTTTCCTAATATTGTGTACATTCTCTGGATTAGTATTATCGGTACAACGGACAGCATTATTTTTTGTCCCATTGTTAACCCTAGTTTATCAATGGCCACTAATTAATTGATAAATAGAGCAACCCAAGTTACTAAGCCATTATTATGCCTATTTTCCCATGCTATTTTCCCAAAAACTACGAGAACTAATATTTGACAACAGATGTTTTCCCATACCTGGTCAGTGAAGGGACTGCATGCCTCGGCCGAGGTGTCATGGTCAGTTTCGTTGGAAGTCATGGTAGAGGATATCTTTAAGTTTCACTGCCTAAAGATTCTGGTTGTTTATTTAAGTTGTGTTGAGAGCAGGATGATTCTTTATCTCTGATCAGGAAGGTGTCGTGACCTGAGTTGTTCAGGGTTCACTTATGACTACACTTTTTGCCCCTTAAACTTGGGTCACATCCGTTCCTCTCGGGGTCATGAGCAGTACATCCTGTTCAACAGGAACTGCTGGTCCCTGTCTTCTAGGAGGATGCACTCTCTCATATACCATGCTCCAGATGATCAGTCCTTTTAACAACCATCTGATCCCCTTGATGATTGACCAGGTAATTGTTAGGGCCAGTTTACTTATTTTGACCAGTAGTTTAAACAGCCCTTTCCAAATTCTCTTGAACACTTTGTCTATCGGCATGTCTAATTTTTTTGCATACCCTAACGCTGCCATTATTGTGACATTTTCACCTAGGCTGTTGTTCCACTTAGTGTAATTAGTTCTGCTTTTTAGCTTTACAGTGGGGAAACCTGGACACTCAGTTTCATTGGCTGTGTCACATTGTACCTGGATGCCCCATTTCTTTGTGTATGTTCTAAATGTGATTAAGTCACTTTCACATTTTTTGTTGCTCTAGGTATATTACTTTACTTACTCTAGGTATATTACTTTACTTACTCTAGGTATATTACTTTACTTACTCTAGGTATATTACTTTACTTACTCTAGGTATATTACTTTACTTACTCTAGGTATATTACTTTACTTACTCTAGGTATATTACTTTACTTACTCTAGGTATATTACTCTTCCTGTTGCTCTAGGTATATTACTTTCCCATTTCTAAATTTTCTTGATCGTATTTTAGGCCCAAATACAATCCTAATATGGTGGCGCTGGGGACGCCAACTATAATTAAAAACATACTTACCCACCAGCATCATTCTATCTTACATTCCCTATGCTTTGTTCTGTACTCCCCCAACTTCATATTTCCAGTGAAATATAAGAGGGAGAGTATCTTTTAGTTTATTTTTTAACTATTGGGTTTCTGGGTTTGGATAGGCCCTCTCCAGGGTCTGATCAAAATGCCAGTTTCACCCTAGCCATTAATGATTTCTTAGGTGGGCTATATTCTCTTTTGAGTGCTGCCTTTTGTTTACCTTTTCCCTCTCCAGCAGCACTATCTCTACATATGTACTTGTGACAAGAGTAGACTCCTTCAGTTTTATGCACGGGGTCCTGGGCTAAGCACAGCTGCCATCCTAGGCCTAACCTAGTACCTTCTCCTGCCATCTCCATCATGGGGAGGGACATAATTTCCTCCAGTCATGGGGGTGACGAAGGTGAACATTTGTTCCTTTTCCATTGCTCTGCCCCAGTGTAGCTCTCTAACTGGCCTGCACTGACCTTCCCACCAACACCTTCTCATCCATCCAGGAAGTTTGTTGGTTGTTGTCTAGGGGATATTTGTCCACCTGGTCCCAACCCGTGGACTCCAGAAGCACTCCATCCCAGGCTATACTAGGGTCTACTAGGATCCATTCACCTTGTCCTGTTTCCATCCAGGCCTGTCTGTTGACTCTGTCTATCCCATATCCATCACTAGGTCCCTCTCCAAGGTCCCTATCTCTCAGATACTCATAGCTGGAGTTAAATTGGAACCTTTGACCTGTTAGAGCTGGGTCTGGGCCTGCAGTTCCAGTGGGAATGGGCCAGAGTGGTGCTTCTATTCTAACTGGGGTTAAGAGGGCACTTCTGGTTAGTTTGACCTCTGTCTGTGACATTCCAGGCAATCTTTGTCTGTTTCCATATCTATCCCAGGTACACTGGCACCCTCCCAGGAACCATTAATGGTCCTTATGTCCAGTGCACAGTTGGTCATGGTGTTGCAGTTGCACCTGTCACTTGTCTGAACTCTTCCATACCTGCACCTATACTCTCCTGAGGCTCCATCAGAGCACACCTCTAGTTGCCTGATGCTCAGCGGGCCCTTCGTATTGCATATCGCCAGTGGGCTCATTGCATACGTCACAAGGGACACACTTCAGTCTGCTTGAGCCAGGTAGACCTGTCGGAACGCTTCGTTCCCAGACTACTCTTCCTGTGCTCCCTCCTTTACATTTACATTACATTTAAGTCATTTAGCAGACGCTCTTATCCAGAGCGACTTACAAATTGCCCTGTCTGGCTAATTCCTCATGTCTAAAGTGCCTGCCTACCCAAATGGTGTTTGGACTCCTCCTGACTTGGAGGCCTGCTCTGCACTCTAGGAGGTATTTCCAATTTGGTACGATTATGGAAGACATACTTTCTTAAATTGTGCTATGTCAACTGTTCTTCCGCAAGCTGTCCTCACAGTATTAGCGCTTATTACTTCCTCAATAATACGCCTTTTACCGTATTTCTTGGGTATTACCAGGTCACTTTTGTCTGTCGCTGGATTTTTCCTAATCCTGATTCAGTCTCCTACCTTTAAAACACAAGGTAGAGGGGTAGACTGGGGATTAGGAACATCCAGCGTACTATTTTGTCCTGGTAATCCCATTAACTCTCTTGGACTAGGCCCTGAACTGGTTGGGGTGCTACTTAACTCTATGCATGCTTGCACTAGCTTTGGTCCCCAATCTTTGTCCGCTCTCCACAACCCCAAAGTTGTTTTGAGTTTGCCAATGGTCCTCTCTGCACACCCATTTGCTTGAGGTGTGTAGGGAGGTGAGAAAGTGTGCTTTACTCCCCTCTGGGTGCACCATTCCTCTACTTTTTTGTTTTTATACTGACGTCCTTCGTCAGTCCTGATCGATTGAAACCGTCCTAGGGTCAAAGTCAAAAGGTTAAGCATTGTCAACACAGGCAGAGCATTGCATGTTTTCGCTGTGTGTACCATTGTGTAGCCTGTTGCCATGCACACCGCTACTATAGCATATCTATGTCCCAGTACCGTAGCACTTTTCATGGGACCCATAGTCTCTAATGCTATTTGACTCCAGGGCGTGCATGTTTTGATGTGTTGATCAGACACTCTTCCTAGATTACTAGGCTTTTGCTCTTGACAGGTAATGCACTACTGGCACACCAGTTTGGCCTCTACTGGGTCAAATTCAATCTGGTCCTGTCTAAGACGCTTCATAAAGATTTTGGGACCTAGATGTCCCCAATCTATGTGTGACGCCTTGAGTTAGTCTGCTTCAGTTTTGTAGACAATTATTCTGCCCATCTGGGCTAGTTCATCTACTTCCCTGTTGCCTTGTTGATTGAAGTCAGCTTCCTTTCCACCCCCATCTACTGTGTGGGCTTTTTGGTGACTGACAACAATATCCATTCAATCCATTAACTCATGGATCTTTCTCCACTCTCCTTCGTGCTGAATTGTTTTGTTTTTAGCACCTCTGTAACCATTGTTCTGCCATATCTTTTTGTCAGAAGTCACGGCCTGGGCACTGTAGTAACTGTCTGTAACCAGTTCTATCCTCTTTAGATTGGGTGTAGAACAGTGTAGCAGTGCTTCCATTATGGCCATGACTTCTGCTTTCTGGGCAGTGTCTGCTATTTCTTGTTTCCTTTTTATGAGTGTTTCGCCAGTGGCTTTGTTTTTTACAATAAAACCCCACTTGGTTACTTCATGTTTTCTCACTTCCATCCGTGAGCACTACTATGTCCCTAGGTTTATCCTCCTTTGGTTTCACCTTGAGGTCCTGGTCCTGGCTCGTCAGTGTCCCATCCTTGGTCACTGATGAACATAACTCCTTTGGTGGCATGTACGTTCCTCCACTTATCCCAATTGGTGGTTTTAATACCTACCATTTTTTTTGTATGGTTAGTGGCCCATAGTTTGTTTAGTTCTGTGTCTTTTATGATTACGGCCTTTAACTGGTCCTTCTGTAGCACAGTTGGTAGAGCATGGCGCTTGTAACGCCAGGGTAGTGGGTTCGATTCCCAGGACCACCCATACGTAGAATGTATGCACACATGACTGTAAGTCGCTTTGGATAAAAGCGTCTGCTAAATGGCATATATATATATGGCCTGTCCTTGGGCAAGGGACACTATTTTGTTCCAGTATAGCTCTAGCAGGGCCATTTTAGCCCCTGTACTGGAGTACTTCATTGTGGGCCCTTTCAGCTGTTCGCTGTAAAATTTTAATTGTTTTTCCTGATAGCTCATTCGAAATCCAAATGTAGCCATCCCTCACCACCTCTAGCCCTTCAAGTTTCAGACACAGCCAGAGGGGTACGTTGGGGTCTCTGGGCTTATTTTCTTGGGCTTCTATGGCCATTAATTTCTAATTTTCCCGGGATTCTTCCATTTTCTTGTCCCATGTTATGGTTTGTCTACCATATTCTTTGTCTGACATGGTATTTTGATGCCCTTCTCTTGTTATGCCTCTGTAGCAATGCTTTGCTACTCTCCTATAGCCCGGTATGTGGTCTCTAATATACACTAGTTTACCTAGGCATTTCTGCATCTCATTCACTGTTTGTGGCTTGCTGAGCTCTGCTACTTTTTCAAATACATTTTGGCTTGCGGTGATTCTAGTGCCTATAGTGAAACCGAGAAAGTTCACTTCCTCTCGACCTATTTGGCTCTTTGTCAAGTTCAGTTTCATGCCTGCTCTGTTGAGTCTGTCTAGGGCTGCTATTACTGCCTCTGTGTGTTCTGACTCTCTCTATTTGGTCTGGAACAAAAAATGGTTTATTTTTTATGACTCCCCTTACTTATAATTATTTAGCGTCCAATAAACTGAGGAGATTTTCTTCTCCTTGTAGCATATTTATCCGTAAGTGGTTTATTATTTTCATTTATTTTTTAAAGTCCATCCTGAAATTTTAGGTGTCCACTCTTTGCATTATTTATTAAAGTCCCATTCCCCTACTCCTGTGTCAGTGTCTAACTGACCTAATACATTTGCACATGGGTCACTATCTGTCTCAGTTCTTTCAATGTAGTTATGTCCATGTTTAACTTCCTCTTAACGGCTGCTTTTAATGGCTGTGGTTTAAAACCGGCCTTTTTTTTTACTACAAGTTACTTGATGTGGAATAGAGTTCCAAGTAGTCATGGCTCTATCTAGTACTGTGTGCCACCCATAGTCTGTTCTGGCTCTTTAAAGTACTGTGTGCCACCCATAGTCTGTTCTGGACTTGGGGACTGTGAAGAGTCCATTGGTGGTCTTGTGGGGTATGCATGGGTGTCTGAGCTGTGTGCTAGTAGTTTAAACAGATGCATTCAACATTTCAATACTTCTCACAAAACAAGGGTTGATGAAGTCAATCTCTCCTCTACTTTGGCGAGAAGAGATTGAGATGCGTCTTATTAATGTTAGCACTCCATGTAGCTGTGCTGCCCTGTTCTGGGCCAATTTTAATTTTCCTAAGTCCCTCTTTGTGACACCTGACCACACGACTGGACAGTAGTCCAGGCTGTAGGACCTGCCTTGTTAATAAAATTGTTAAGATGGCAGAGCAGTGCTTTATTATGGACAGACCTCTCCCCATCTTAGCTACTGTTGCATCAATATGTTTTGACCATGATAGTTTACAATCCAGGGTTAGTCCAAGCAGTTTCGTTTTACTCAACTTGCTCAATTACCACATTATTCATTACAGGATTTAGAGGAGGTTTAGTGAATGGTTTGTTCCAAATAAGTTTAGTTTTAGAAATATTTAGGACTATCTTATTTCTTATCACCCATTCTAAAACTGATTGCAGCTCTTTGTTAAGTGCGGTAGCTGATGTGTATAATGTTGAGTCATCAGCATTCAGGCTGTATCACAATCGGCTGTGATTGTGAGTCCCATAGGGCAGCGCACAATTGGCCCAGCGTCATCCGGGTTTGGTCGGTGTAGGCCATCATTGTAAATAAGAATTTGTTCTTAACTGACTTGCCTAGTTAAATAAAGGTTGCATAAACAATATTTTAAAAAGCATACATAGACACACAGGCTTTACTCAGAGCCAGTGGCAGGTCATTAGTAAAGAAAAGTAAGGGTCATAGACAGCTGGCCTGGGGAATGCCTGACTCTAACTGGTTTATGTTGGAGAGGCTTACATTAAATAACACCCTCTGTGTTCTGTGAGACAAGTATCTCTCAATCCACAATATAGCAGGGGGTGTAAATCCATAACACACGTTTTTCCAGCAGCAGATTATGATCGATAATGTCAAAAGTCGCACTGAAGTCTAACAAAACAGCTCCCACAACTGTTTTATCAATTTCTCTCAGCCAATCATCAGTCATTTGTGTAAGTGCCGTACATGATGAATGCCCTTCCCTATAAGCGTGCTGAAACTGTGGTTTTCCCAGATATGGCTACTATATTATGATCACTAGATCCGATGGATTTGGATACTGCTTTAAAGCAGATTTCTGCAGCATTAGTAAAGATGTGATCAATACATGTGAATGATTTAATTCCTGTGCTGTTTGTAAATACCCTGGCAGGTTGACTAATAACCTGAACCAGGTTGCAGGCACTGGTTACAGTTTGAAGCTTTTTCTTGAGTGGGCAGCTTAATGAAAGCCAGTCTATTTAGGTAACCGAGAAAATATACCTCTCTGTTGATATCACATACTGTACATTATCAAGCATTTCACATTTCATTATCCAGATACTAACTGTTGGTACTTGGTGGTCTATATAAGCTTCCCACAAGAATGGGCTTTAGGTGAGGCAGCTGAACCTGTAGCCATGTGACTTAAACAGCATTTGACATGAGATCCTCTCCAATCCCTACAGGAATATGATTCTAAACATAAACGGCAACACCTCCACCATTGGCATCTGAAGATGTTGAAACCATGTATTGGTACCACTGTATTATCTAAGTGAGTTCAGAGATAGTCAGTATATGAATGTTTTCTGTTACTAGCAAGTTATCAATTTCATGAACCTTGTTTCTTAGGCTACATACAGTATGTTAAGGTGGGCTATTTTATTGAATCTTTATTTAACTAGGCAAGTCAGTACTACTCATGGAACACAAAGAAGACTTTCCAATGCATACATTACCTTCACGCTATGGTGACCAAAGTGAATATGTACAGTGCCTTCAGAAAGTACCCCTGACTTGTTCCACATGTTGTTGTGTTGCAGCCTTGTTACAGCACAATACCCCATAATGTCAAAGTGGAATTATGATTTTAGATTTTTTTTTTTTTTTTACAAATGTATAAAAAAAATGAAAAGCTGAAATGTCTTGCGTCAATAAGTATTCAACCCCTTTGCTATGGTAAGCCTAAATAAGTTAATGAGTACAAATTTGCTTAACAAGTAAGGTTTCATGGACTTACTTTGTGTGCAATAATAGTGTTTACCATGATTTCTGAAGGACTACCTCATCTCTGCACCTCACACATACAGATAATTGTAAGGTCCCTCAGTCGAGCAGTGAATTTAAAACACAGATTCAACCACAAAGACCAGGGAGGTTTTCCAATGCCCCACAAAGGGCATATATTGGTATATGGGTAAACATTTTAAAAAGCAGATATTGAACATCCCTTTGAGCATGGTGAAGTTATTAATTACACTTTGGATGGTGTATCAATACACACAGTAACTACAAAGTTGTTCCTAACTCAGTTGCTGGAGAGGAAGGAAACTGCTCAGGGATTTCATCATGAGTCCAATGGTGACTTTAAAACAGTTCCAGAGTTTAATGGCTCTGAGGAGAAAACTGAGGATGGATCAACAACATTGTGGAAAAGAAGGAAGCCAGTACAGAATAAAAGAGACAAGGCAGTAAGTCTTTAATTTGGGGAAAATACAACACATTACTGAGTATCACTCTACATATTCTCAACACAGTGGTGGCTGCATCATGTTATGGGTATGCTTGTAATCATTAAGGACCGGTGAGTTTTTCAGGATAAAAAAGAAATGGAATGGAGCTAAGCACAGGCAAAACCCTAGATGTGGTCTAATTGCCCCTACCCTGACCGACAGTCCCCTCACCCTATCACCAACCACCATCCCCCTGTCCAATCCCCCTCCAGCAGAGGAGGGACTCCAGCTCCTTCACAACCTTTAAATTCCCACACCTGTCACTAATCAGTGTGGCAGATCTTACCATTTCTGTTTGTAAGTGGTTTGCTACAAGACACCTTTTCTCTTGTAACCCTTTCCTTTGTGTATTTGGATGCTTATGACCAAGTAACCATCCCATCCTTACATCCTCAACCATGTTACCATCTGTCATCATTATCTTCACCAATTTAACTGAAATAATAAACCACATGGGAACTGCACCACGCCCTAACTCAAACCAACAGTTACAGCAAGATACAGTCCTTTTACCAACACAACTCAGATCAGTTTTTACACTAGAGAAAAACCTGGTTCAGTCTGCTTTCCACCAGATACCGGGAGATGAATTCACCTTCCAGCAGGACAATAATCTAAAACATAAAACCAGATCCACACTGGAGTTGCTTACCAAGAAGACAGTGAATGTTCCTGAATGGCCGAGTTACAGTTTTGACTTAAATCTACTTGAAAATCTCTGGCAAGACCTGAAAATAGTTGTCTAGCAATGATTAACAGCGCTTGAAGAATTCTGTAAAGAATACTAGGAAAATGTCCAGGTGTGGAACGCTCTTAGAGACTTACCCAGAAAGACTCACAGCTGTAATCGCTGCCAAAGGTGCTTCTACAAGGTAGAAGGGGTGTGAATACTTATATAAATGAGATATTTGTGTATTTAATTTTCAATACATTTGCAAGCATTTCTAAAAACATGTTTTCATTTTGTTATTATGAACTTTTGTGTGTAGATGGGTGAGAAAAACAATCCATTTTATTGATTTTGAATTCAGGCTGTAACACAACAACATGTGGAAATAAGTCAAGAGGTATGAGTACTTTTTGAAGGCACTGTAACTGACCCAATGTTTTTGTAATGATAAATTCAGTCATGATCTTAGGATGTACATGTTGTTTAAGTTAGAGAGATGTCAAATGTAGGTTTGGCAAGGTACTCGTCTGAGCACGACCCATCCTTTGCGATGTTAATAAAGACATTAATTGGATTGAAGCATTTGTCCGTTGTTCTCAATATCTTCATTATCATCACAACTCCAAACATTACAAAGATGGGTTCAAAATAATCTGAGTAAAATCCATCATTAAAAATATGAATGTTCAGCAAATCTTGCAAGTATTAAACAATTGATGCCTGACAAGCAAGGTTTACAAATGATCAATTAATTTATAGGGCAGCAGGTAGTGTAGCGGTTAAGAGCGTTGGGCCAGTAACCAAACGGTTGCTGGTTTGAATCCCGGAACCAACTTGGTGAAAAATCGACCGACGTGCCCTTGAGCAAAGAACTTAACCCTAATTGCTCCTGTAAGTTGCTCTGTATAAGTGTCTACTAAATGACTAACATGTAATATACAACAATTTTACAAAATGTGAAGCATAAAGAATATAATGTAAAGCACTGCATTTTACTGTAATCACATCAGAAATATGTTAATAAGATGACTTCCTGATTTTATTCATCTTGGTTTGACTCCTATTACACAACACTAAGTAGTTTTAAAACGTCAAATAAAGGGACAATACACCCGCCCTTCCTTTTCGTGCTCCACTATGGCAGACGGAAGGATACAGAGAGCTCATTTCAATTAAACCCACATGGCAGTATTTACGCAGTAGTGTCAAGATGGTGCTGGGTCCTCTAAAAGTAGCAGGTAGGCCTTCCTTACAGACAGGTCAGTGCTATCCGGGATCCTTGGGATGTCCCTACCGTAAAATGTAACCCTTACCCAACCTTAACACTTACCTTAACCATAACCATTTTAAATGTCAACTTCAATGGACCAGGGATGTCCCAAGGATCCCAATTGCACAGAGCCTTTCAGATAAATGTTTTGTTTTCACAGTGCCACTCCTTAGTGTGTACATGGGCAGTAGGTAAGTAAACAAAGATACTGGATAAACATAGGTGCGGTAGGTGTTATTGAATATGAACCACGGCCTGTCACGTCTTTATCCCAAGAACACAGATTTCTCCAGGCCATCCTCCACTTTAGTGTACTCCAGGTGGGATTTGAAATATTTGCTCTCGTACCGGGGGCTGTTTCTGACATACTCCAAGTAGTCAGGGGTTCCAGGACAGATGACAT
The DNA here is from genome assembly GCF_023373465.1 of Oncorhynchus keta. Taxonomy (NCBI): domain Eukaryota; kingdom Metazoa; phylum Chordata; class Actinopteri; order Salmoniformes; family Salmonidae; genus Oncorhynchus; species Oncorhynchus keta. The sequence goes on from NC_068447.1 coordinate 14,457,089, forward strand.
TGTCTGCTAGCAGTATGGATCCTTTCCTCAGCAGCTGACACTCCTGACGAAAGATGCAAAGGAAGAAGGGAAGAATTGGCTGCTGTTCATTTTCATGCAAAGTAATACAGTACATGTACAGGGTAATTGCAGACATATACAGCTGTTTTTTACCTCTAGAAGTTTGATATCAGGCAGGTAGCGGTCTTTCCAGTGGTCCAAGAAGACAAAATCAAACGTTTTAATCCCAAATAGCTCTTGCATTTTGGGGATTAGATCTCCTGAGGCTCCTTCCACCAGACAAATCTGCCAAAACATCATGGGAGTTTGAATAACATAAATATGATTGACTCTGTCTACTGTATACCTGTTTGGAATTCAGTCAACACACCAGAGCAATGTTTAAGCATACATAAAGATCACAATGTGTGTTCTATTGAATTCAGCCCGTCTGTCCATAGCACCCTCACCTTGTCCTGGAGCCCAGAATACTCAATGATCTGACGAGCCACAGCGGCATAGTCTGGGTTGAACTCCAGGGTAATGAGCTTGGTGCCAGGGGGCAGCAGGCGGGCAATACGAACAGTGGAATAACCACAGTACGTACCCAGCTCCAGGGCAGTGGATGGACTAACCTCACACACCACAGAGTCCAAGATGGCCCCTAAATACACAAACAGGACAATAATGTGACTAACATAACTACACAGTTCTTTGTGTAGTTTCCGAGGTAACATACGGCATATTACCACATACCAGTATATATTCAAAAGTAACCGGTTATTTGACTGCCTGTGCTTGTGGCATGTGCTTCTGGCACATGTGTGTGTGTCAAGTACCCCTCTATGCATGTGCAGTCATACAGATGTCTTATAGACCCAGAGAAACAGTACATTCATGACTGAGCTGTGATAAGTCTTAAGGCTATTCTCTCACAAAACAAGATAGACTTGTAGAGGGAGGGAAGAATCCACAGGTCAACATTCAAGAGAGTGTGTAAGAACACACTGAGAGAGGAGGCAACCAGGAAATGCACGTGAAAGCAGAACACAAGGTGTACAATACCTTTCTCATCTCCCACATTCATGGCCCATTCAGAATGCCTGCAGAAGTAATCGATAGTAGAGATGACACTCTGAGGGTCTCCTTTGATTGCCTTCTTCTGAACTGCTCTCAGAAGACGCTGGGCATCAGAGGGAGAATGAGGGTTTGAGTGAGAAGAAACAAAGAACCAGACCAGAAGAAACTTCGGATATTAATACAGGGGAAAGATGTTTTTTTAAAGAAGCTATGATATCTTCATCTTCTATCACTTTTCTGCATTAAACAACGAGTGAATGTAACTGAGTAAACATGAGTTCCAAAGGGTGAAATGTCTGAGAGGTCACCTGGGGTCGGGTGGATCGGGTGAGGATATTGAGTGCCCTCTCTACAATGGTGTCGTGCCAGAGCAGGGCCCACCATGCATTGTACTGCACAGCTGCAGGGATCAGCCAGGAGTACAGGGCATACAGAACAGCTGCTCCGCCACAGCACAAAGCCAGGAAAGACAGCAACATGCTGGGGAGGAAAAGACCAGACACACTGTTATTGGAGAGCACACTAGGGTACTGTTTCCCTATGTTTGTCCTCAGCAGGCCTCTGTAGCGACAACACAATAATAATATGTTGATTCAACCTACAATTGTAAGGCAACTAGCTGCATTAGGATTGTGAGTTTGCTCAACATTTGAGAATATAGCTGAACCAACATACATTCTCAAGTTGAAATGTTCACTCAATTTTGAATTTTAAGTTGAGTGAACATACAATTCAACTTGAGAATTTGTTCAACCTTATTTGGATATTTCCCAGTGTAAAATTAAACTCTTTACATTACATACACTACAGGTCAAAAGTTTTAAAATACCTATTCATTCAAGGGTTTTTCTTTATTTTGACTACTTTCTACATTGTAGAATAATAGTGAAGACATCACTATGAAATAACACATATGGAATCATGTAGTAACCAACTAAGTGTTAAACAAATCAAAATATATTTTATATTTGAGATTCTTCAAACAGCCACCCTTTGCCTTGATGACAGCTTTGCACACTCTTGGCATTCTCTCAACTTAGCTTCATGAGGTAGTCACCTGGAATAAATTTAAATTAACAGGTGTGCCTTCATAGATGATAATTTGTGGAATTTCTTTCCTTCCTAATGCGTTTGAGCCAATCAGTTGTGTTGTGACAAGGTAGTGGGGTAAACAGATGATAGCACTATTTGGTAAAAGACCAAGCAAAGAGAAACGACAGTCCATGATTACTTTAAGACATGAAGGTCCGTCAATGTGGAAAATGTCAAGAACTTTTAAAGTTTCTTCAGGTGCAGTCGCAAAAACCCTCAAGCGCTATGATGAAACTGGCTCTCATGAGGTTCGCCACAGAAAAGGAAGACGTTACCTCTGCTGCAGAGGATAAGTTCATTAGTTACCAGCCTCAGAAATTACAGCCCAAGTAAATGCTTCACAGAGTTTAAGTAACAGACACATCTCAACATCAACTGTTCTGAGAAGACTGTGAATCAGGCCTTCATGGTTGAATTGCTGCAAAGAAACCACTACTAAAGGACACCAATAAGAAGAGACTTGCTCGGGCCAAGAAACACGAGCAATGGACATTAGACTGGTGGAAATCTGTCCTTTGGTCTTGAGTCCAAATTTGAGATTCATGGTTCCAACCACCGTGTCTTTGAGATGTGGTGTGGGTGAATGGATGATCTCTGCATGTGTATTTCCCACTGTAAAGCATGGAGTGTGATGGTGCTTTGCTTGTGACACTGTTTGTGATTTATTTAGAATTCAAAGCACGGGCATGGCTACCACAGCATTCTGTAGTGATACGCCATCCCATTTGGTTTGCGCTTAGTGGGACTATCATTTGTTTTTCAACAGGACAATGACCCAACACACCTCCAGGCTGTGTAAGAGCTATTTTACCAAGAAGGAAAGTGATGAAGTGCTGCATCAGATGATCTGGCCTCCACAATCCCCTGACCTCAACCAAATTTAGATGGTTTGGGATGAGTAGGACCACAGAGTGAAGGAAAAGCAGTCAACAAGTGCTCAGCATATGTGGGAACTCCTTCAAGAATGTCGGAAAAGTATTCCAGGTGAAGCTGGTTGAGAGAATGCCAAGTGTGTGCAAACCTGTCATCAAGGCAAAGGGTGGCTATTTGAAGAATCTCAAATATAAAATATATTTAGATTTGTTCAACCCTTTTTTGGTTTCTTCATGATTCCATATATGTTATTTCAGAGTTTTGATGTCTTCACTATTATTCTACAATGTAGAAAATAGTCCAAATAAAGAAAAACCCTTGTATGAGTATGTGTTCTAAAACTTTTGACAGGAAGTGTATATCATAAGGCCTTTCTTTGAAGGCCTAGTTACACCCTAACGCAGTGGTCTGAAACTTCTGGTTTACAGGCCACATCAAGCCTGTTAGTCACATTATGCTGGCTTGCAAAGTGATGTGTAACTCCTATTGGAATCCAACGGTGAAGATATACAACAATTGAAAATGTTAATCACCCATAACCCGCATTGAGAATGACTGCCAGGGTAGGGATGATTGATTATGATTATTGAGATGACCTAAATCATATAAACTGGAACAGCCATCTCAGTAACACATGGAAAAAGTCAAACTACTAACGGATTGGATTAGTTTAGAAAAATGTATGTTATTTATGTTCCATAAGATGAATCAACCAATGCAAAAACACAGGTATTGAAACAAACAATTATGAAAATCAACCTGCAATAGAGCATGCTCTGGGAAAGATGATCATGTTGGGTGTGGTTTTGAGCAAACATACATTTTCAATTTTACTCAACAAGCAGAGTTTGTTGATTTAACGTACAATTGTAAGGCAACCAGCTTCAATAGATTGTGAGTTTGCTCAGCATTTGGCCATATAGCTGAACCACATACCGTGTTGCCTAACCTTCCAAAGGCAAACATGAATTTGTAATTTTACGCAACAAGCTTTTTCAAATACAGCTCACTTCGAGCATAGTTTGTTGAGTAAACAACACATTAGCTCAAATTCTTGCCCATTTGAAGTACACTCAACTCACAGAATAACGCTGATTATGTCACGTTCTGACCTTAGTTCTTTTATTATGTCTTTGTTTTAGTATGGTCAGGGCGTGACTTGGGTGGGTTGTCTATGTTAGTTTTTCTATGATTTGCTATTTCTATGTTTGGCCTGGTATGGTCCTCAATCAGAGGCGGCTGTCTATCGTTGTCCCTGATTGAGAACCATATTTAGGTAGCCGTTTTTCTATTGTGTTTAGTGGGTGATTGTTTTCTGTTGTGTGTCTGCACCAGCCAGAACTGTTCGGTTGTTTCTCTTTATTATTTTAGTTATTTCCGTGTTCATTTGAATAAATATGAACACATACCACTCTGCACCTTGGTCCTCCTCTTCTCCTTCATACGACGACCGTTACAGATTAAGCAATTGGTTAAGTTGGATTTTACATTTTTTATTTTTTATTTTTTTAAACAGTGTAACTGATCAACCTCAAAATGGGTGGAAGACAAAAAAAGGGTAAAGTCATTACTTTTTGAAAAGGGCACTGGCCTTTGTAGCAGAGTGAATCTAACTTCATGGTGGTCCAACGTATAGTTAAGATGAACAGCATGCTAGTAAAGATTACTACAGTACTGTGCATGAAGATAATAGACAGCCTCATGAATTATGAATATCATAAATAAAACCCTATTGCCATTGAATGGTGCTTCACTGGTATTTGGTTAATATTTTTCAACTCCTCCTATGAATCCCGACAGTACACGACACATATAAAATAATTTCTAATAACCCTCTGTAGACCCAATTTAAATTGGGGTGGCAGGTAGCCTAGTGGTTAGAGTGTTGAGCTAGTAACCCAAAGGTTGCTAGATCGAATCCTCAAGCTGACAAGGTAAAAATCTGTCGTTCTGCCCCTGGATAACGCAGTTAACCCACTGTTCCTAGGCGGTCATTGTAAATAAAAATGTGTTCTCAACTGATTTGCCTAGTTAAATAAAGGTTAAATATGAAATAGAACTAAAATATCAATTTCAAATGAAACTGCAGTGGGAAGAGCTGCTGGAAAGTAAGAAAAATGTGTCATGCACCACAGTCAGCACTTTCCTTGCATGTGAAGGAAATGGTGCAATTGTTTTGCTTGGTTCTCGATGTGCTGTTTCTGCACGTATTATGTGAAAACTGGCTTCAAGCCCAGGGTTAAGATCCGTGTCACAGTAAAGTTACAATAGGGTCATTCTTGAACTGCGGTGGTAAATGCTTGACTTTGACACCATGTAGAAATACTTTAAAATGACAAAAACATTACAAATACATTCTCGGTTTAATTGAACTGTTATTTAAAACATGTGTACGTCCTTTTTACTGCAACACATCTATTTGTATACACTGTAAAAACTACTGGGGGCTAGCAGGTTGGCTTGTCCCACTGGTAATGTGAAGAGGTGTGGTGACATATTATATATATATACTATTTTGAAGGCTAGACAGTGAGGAAACATATTTAATATATTGTATATATCAACAAAAACAAAGGCTTTTTTTACTAGTATGGTGTGTCCCTTGGTTTTATGTCATTAGTGTTACCACCTTAAAAATCACTGAATAAAATCACTGAATAGAAAGATATGTAAGGATATGTAAAGATATGTAAGGACCTTGAGCATCTCTCCGGTGGCAAACTATTATCTGAGGAGGGGTCTACAAAGAAAAGGATTAGCTAATCACACCCTTTTAGTATGTCATAAATGTGAGGATTCCATTGGTCATTTGGTGAGTCTAGTGTCTCTTGGTGTTAGTCAATTTAAATGAAGGGAAATTACATTGTGATCAAAATGATTAATCATATCACTTCAGTAAATTATTTTTAAAGGATTGATGACCTTAGACTTGAGCATTTGTGGCATCCGTTTCAGAAAATCCTAATTTTCCTAAAATGTGTCAAAATCGAACTAGTAAGGAAATCAAATTGTGTAAGGAAATATCAGGGTTTGGCCAATATAGAACAACAACGCAACATGTTGACAAATTAGTCCCATTTTCAACCCTCCCTAATTAGTAGGCAGCAATACACTTTGGACCGGAGTCTCCTTTCCGTTGTTGTTGAGGACTTAAGAGCCCACCACTTCAAAAGAACAATAGAGGTGCCTGAGAAATGTTCACACGGTGAATTAAAGACGCTATCATCCACTGGGCAAAAAACGGGTTGAATCAATGTTGTTTTCATGTAATTTCAACAACAAAGAAATCTATCAACATAAGGACATTTCGGGGGGGTTTTCCACCCAACTTTGAACCTAAATCCAATGACATGGGGACATTTGTTGTTGATTTCACTTTGAATTCACGTTAGTTCACAACTCAAACAAATATACATTGAAAATAGACGTTGAACTGAGCAGGTAGATGAGATAGCAGCAATAGCATAAGCAGTAGCAGACAGGCGGTGAATTTGTCAGCTGAGACAATATTAGTTTACACACGGATAATAAAGCATGTGATGATTTGATCCTCTTTGGGGGAGGTTGAAGGCATGTTCAAGCTTCATTACATGGCCAAGTAAAGATATTTAGCTCTGCAAATGACCAAGAAAAAATATCATGCAATATAAAATATATCTATATTTAATATATACATATGAATTTAAGTAATTCTACACTAACATATTGTACATGTTCTCAGATGTCAGTAAGCCCTCTTATTTCAGGTCATGGCAAAGCACCACAAACAATACTGGTATTGTGGTGGGGGGAGTTTCAAGTTAACATTTTTCACATTTTCAAAACAGCAACACACACACACACACACAGAAAGCAATCTCACCATGGCTTTTCATGGAATTTAACACAACAAAGAAAGGACAGACAAACTGTTGAACATAATTCTGAAACATAATTTCCAATAGAGCCATATCTTACTTCCTGCTGATGTCTCCACGCTAAGAGCTGCTTCTCCACAACCTCTTATCCTTTGTTGCCTATTTCCCCTTTAAGTCCCCCACCACACTACGGGGCACGCTCCTCTCTCACTCTCTCTCACTCTCTCTTTCTCTCTTTCTCTCTCTCTGTACTCTATCGCACGCTCCTCTCTCACTCTCTCTCTTTCTCTCTTTCTCTCGCTCTGTACTCTCTCGCTATTACTCTCCCAGGCAGATTTGACGTGAGCTGAAAGGAATGTGCAGCTTTAGGTCAAACTGCAGAGCTTGGCTCAGTTGCACACACACACAGTGACATAGCATAAGCCCCAAAACACACCCACACAAAGAGAGAAAGGCTAATCAACAGCCAACTGGGCAGAGTTTTAAATCCCTCTTTAGCCAATCATGCAATAATCCTATCTCTCTCTTTCTTCCTCTTGCCATGCTCCTCTCTCTGTCATCCTATTCTATCTCTCTCTTTCTTCCTCTTGCCATGCTCCTCTCTCTGTCATCCTATTCTATCTCTCTCTTTCTTCCTCTTGCCATGCTCCTCTCTCTGTCATCCTATTCTATCTCTCTCTTTCTTCCTCTTGCCATGCTCCTCTCTCTGTCATCCTATTCTATCTCTCTCTTTCTTCCTCTTGCCATGCTCCTGTCTCTCTCTTCCTATCCTATCTCTCTCTTTCTTCCTCTTGCCATGCTCCTCTCTCCCTCATCCTATTCTATCTCTTTCTTCCTCTTGCCATGCTCCTGTCTCTCTCTTCCTATCCTATCTCTCGCTTTCTGCCCCTCCCCCTCTCCACCCTCCCCTTCTACAGTAATTCACATATTCTGTCAAATATACCAAGAGAGAGCAGCAGGAGAACTACACCCTGTACGGACTGCATTTTGTCATACTCAGGATATGCCAGAATGGAAAGAGCTTGAATAACACTTCATTATTACAACAAAATTAGAAGAAAAGAAAAACAGTCTTGAAACATAAAATATGAAAACATGGTTAAAATAGAATCAATAATGTCAGTTCCATGTAAGTGTCCCTGGATTCTGTTTTGCAGACCACCGTACCCTGCCTGACCTTATGGGCCTCTACCAGGAGGGCCAGAGGGTGGAGAGGCACAGCCTCATTCTCTCTCTGTACCTGCCATCCGCAATCTCCATCACACTTGAACACAGATGCTCCCTCCCAGCTAGCACATCCCCACACACTGGAAAAACACACTTTGTTATTTTGTGAGATTGCCTCTAAAACATGATAGCACAACACATCCTACACTTGATAGTAATCTCTATTGAAGTAATATGCTGCATTGTAGTGCATTTTCACCTGTAATAAATAATAATACTGTCATTATCAGCAGCATAGAGAGATAAATCCAGGTTTTTCATAAAGCTGCCACATTACTCATATCGGTAGGAAGAGAGGCAGCCTTATAGCTTGTGTGATATTGATACACACACACACACACACACACACACACACACACACACACACACACACACACACACACACACACACACACACACACACACACACACACACACACACACACACACACACAATTGATATTTTATTCTGAGCCTAGTCCAGGCTAAACAGTGACCTCTTGTGGCCAGTGGATGTATTATCCTATGATACTGCACTCCAGGTTGACATTTGCATGTTTACTTAGCTGCATGTTTACTTAGCTACTCGTCCCAGTGTTTTTCCTTATTCCATTATTCTGATTAATAAACCATCTATAGCACTGTATTTTGCTGTTGTTCAGTCCACTGAATATATCAGTTGGAATGAGTTCTCAGCAACAACAAAAAATAAACAAAAACTGTAAAGCTATGTGCTCTATATAACTACAGCCCATTGCAGAGTACAGGACTTGCCAGTATTATAAGTAATACTGGGCTGCTGAGCTCAACAGTCATGGTTAGTATGTTAGCCCTATTCTTCCGGGGTCAAGGGTTTTCCACGTTTACGGTTTTCTGTCAAGTCTCTGTGGCATGTTTAGAGAGAAGTGCTGCAGGGATGTTTCTGCCTGGACAAGAACACAGGAGTGACTGACTGGACGTCACCATGGTTACCAAGCTAACTTTTAGGTCTGTTTTCAAATCATAGGTTATTTCAGATTGAATGAGTACAGTCAGGGAGTTTATTTTCTGTATTAACTTGTTTGAAACTGGCCCAGAGAATTTTTGGTCTGTGCTATCCGGGATCTTTGGGACATACCTACCCCATTGAAGTTGAAATTATAAGGCCATGAGCAAACAAGAAAATGCTAATCTAGTGACCGGGGACTTAAATGCAAGAAAACTGAAATCCGTTTTACCTCATTTCTACCAGCATGTCACATGTGCAACTGGGGGGAAAAAACTCTCACCTTTACTCCACACACAGTGATGAGGACAAACCTCTCCCTTGCCCTCCAATTGGCAAATTTGACCATCACTCTATCCTTCTAATTCCTGTTTACAAGCAAAAACTAAAAGAGGAAGTACCAGTGACGCGCTCAATACGGAAGTGGTCCAATGAAGCGGATGCTAAGCTACAGGAATGTTTCGCTAGCACAGACTGGAATATGGTTTGAGATTCATCTGACAGCATTGAGAAATATACCACATCAATCTCCGGCTTCATTGATAAGTGTATTGATGACTTCGTCCCCACAGTGATCGTACATACATATTCCAACCAAGAGCCATGGATTACAGGCAACATCCGCACTAAGCTAAAGGTTAGAGCTGCCGCTATCAAGGAGTGGGAAACTAATCCGGATGCTTGTAAAAAATCCTGCAACGCCCTCCGATGAACCATCAAACAGGAAACGTGTCAATACAGGACTAAGATCGAATCCTACTACACTGGCTCTGAAGATCGTCGGATGTGGCAGGGCTTGCAAACTATAACGGATTACAAAGGGAAACCCAGCCATGAGCTGCCCAGTGACGCGAGCCTACCAGACCAGCTAAATGGTCGCTTCAAGGCAAGCAACACTGAAACATGCATATGTGCACCAGCTGTTCCGGACGAGCGAGTCGCTTCAAGGCAAGCAACACTGAACCATGCATATGTGCACCAGCTGTTCCGGACAACTGTGTGATCATGCCATCCAGAGCCGATGTGAGTAAGACCTTTAAACAGGTTAACATTCACAAGGCTGCAGGGCCAGATGGATTACCAGGATGCATACTCAGCGCATGAGCTGACCAGCTGGTAAGTTTCTTCACTGACATTTTCAACATCTCCCTGACCCAGTCTTTAATACCTACATGTTTAAAGCAGACCACCATAGTCTGTGTGCCCAAGAACGCCAAGGGAACCTGTCACCCTGTATCTATCGCCCTGTAGCACTCACAACTGTAGCCATGAAAGGCTTACATCAACACCCTCATCCCAGACAACATGGACCCACTCCAATTCGCATACCGCCCCAACAGATCCACATGTAACAGTATAGCTTCCGTCCCTCTGACTACAGCTCAGCGTTCAACACACCAGTGCCCTCCAAGTGTATCACTAAGTTAAGGACCCTGGGACTGAACACCTCCCTCTGCAACTGGATCCTGGACTTCCTGATGGGCCGCCCCATGTGCTGATGGTAGGAAACAACACATCCGCCACACAAGACTCCAACCCCATCATTAAGTTTGCCAACAACGCAACGATGGCAGGCCTGATCACCGAGGTCAGTGTGGTGCCAGGACAACCTCTCCCTCAACGTGAGCAAGACCAAGGAGCTAATCGTGGACTTCAGGAAATGGAGGGCCAAGCACACCCCCATTCAGATCGACAGGGCTGTAGTGGAGCGGGTCGAGAACTTCAAGTAGTTTGGTGTCCACATCACTAAGAACTTATCATGGTCCAAAAACACCAATACAGTTGTGAAGAGAGAATGACAACGGCTATTCCCCCTCTGGAGGCTGAAAAGATTTAGCAATGGACCTCAGATCCTCAAAAAGTTCTAAACCTGCACCATCGAGAGCATCCTGACTAGTTGCGTCACTGCTTGGTATGGCAACTGCTCGGCATCCAACCGCAAGGCGCTATAGAGGATAGACCTCTATACCAGGCGGTGTTAGAGGAAGGCCCTAAAAAATGTCAAAGACTCCAGCCACTGAAGTAATAGACTGTTCTCTCTGCTATTGCACGGCAAGCGGTACCGAAGCCCCAAGTCTAGGTCCAAAAGGCTCCTTAACAGCTTCTACTCCCAAGCCATAAGACTGCTGAACAGTTAATCAAATGGCTGCCCGGACTATTTGCATTGAACCCTTATTTTATTATAATACTTTTTTGAAGACTCTCTTGCACAGGCTCAATGTATACTCAATGGACTCTAACCACACACATACCACACTGACACTCCAACACACACACCCTGCTGCTACTCTCTGTTTATTATCTATGCCAAGTCACTTCACCCATACCGACATGCACATATTACCTCAATTACCTTGTACTCTTGCAAATTGACTCTGGAACCAGTACCCCTTGTATGCAGTCTCCTTATTGTTTAATTTTTCATTAGAATTTTTAAATTTAAACAGGAAAGTCAGTTAAGAACAATGACAGCCTATCCTGGCCAAACACGGACGATGCTGGGCCAATTGTGTGCCGCCCTATGGGACTCCCAATCACAGCCAGTTAGGATACAGCCTGGATTCGAACCAGGGACTGTAGTGATGCCTCTTGCACTGAGATGCAGTGCCTTAGACCACTGCACCACTCGGGCACTCATTGTGTTACCGCTGCTGCGCCTTCTTCACAATGCTGTCTGTGTGGGTGGACCAATTCAGTTTGATGTGATGTGTACGCCAAGGAACTTAAAACTTACTACCCTCTCCACTACTATACTGATGTTGAGTGTGAGGTTATTTTCCTGACATCACACTCCGAGGGCCCTCACCTCCTCACTGTAGGCCTTCTCGTCGTTGTTGGTAATCAAGCCTACCACTGTAGTGTCGTCCGCAAACTTGATGATTGAGTTGGAGGTGTGCATGGCCACGCAGTCGTGGGTGAACAGGGAGTACAGGAGAGGGCTCAGAACGCACCCTTGTGTTGAGGATCAGCGGGGTGGAGATGTTGTTGCCTACCCTCACCACCTGGGGGCAGCCCGTCAGGAAATCCAGAACCCAGTTGCACAAGGCAGGATCGAGACCCAGGGTCTCAAGCTTGATGACGAGTTTGGAGGGTACTATGGTGTTGAATGCTGAGCTGTAGTCGATGAACAGCATTCTCACATAGGTATTCCTCTTGTCCAGATGGGTTAGGGCAGTGTTCAGTGTGGTTGCGATTGCGTCGTCTGTGGACCTATTGGGCCGGTAAGAAAATTGGAGTGGGTCTAGGGTGTCATGTAGGGTGGAGGTGATATGGTCCTTGACTAGTCTCTCAAAGCACTTCATGATGACAGAAGTCGTTTAGCTCAGTTACTTTAGCTTTCTTGGGAACAGGAACAATGGTGGCCCTCTTGAAGTATGTGGGAACAGCAGACTGGGATAAGGATTGATTGAATATGTCCGTAAACACACCAGGAAAGGGTTAAGGTTTGTGTTTAGGGCAGGCATGCCAAGGATCCCGGATAGCACTGACCGGGAATTTTTGCAATCAATCACCCAAGTTCTTCCATATTGAGATCATTATAATGAATTGATCAGTTATCTCCAATGTTTGTTTATTTACAACATTGAAATTGTGCATGCTACAATCCAATGCAGTTGTATCTGCTATACCTACCATTTAAAAGGTCTTCAGAGGTTTAACGCTCATTTGAAACCCTATTTCCTGCGTCTTTTAGCGTTTTTACAGGTCAAAACATAGAAGTTCAGTAGATCTAAACATTTACGTCAATCCCCTATTCACAAAGAACGATTTTTGCTCGTTCTTACCGGGGCCACATTCAGTTGCCAAACGTTGTCGAACGTTGCAGACATAAATTAAATTAATAGAGCCGACATGAGTCCTTGTTTTACAAGCCATAGAAGCATATTTCTTCTATATATCACGTCTATCTGAATTTTCCAAAACGCTGTGTCCCGATGAACGCGCCCCTGCACTCAATATCCCCTGAGTGGGCCAAGGCAATGGTACAGTCCACAGTCTTAGCTTGTTGAATGGAATTTGGGTCATTCTACTGTAAGCTTTTCCTATTCTATTAGGGCAATATGAGGAATTTATATACATTTTGAATAGCTTCCATTGATAGAGACTTAGTTAAAAATACCCAGACATAACGGAAATAATAAAAAACACTGTGGAATGTCACACGACCTGACTTGGGGCTGGTAAGCGAAAGCGTAATTAACGGATCTCCACCTCTCCAATCAGCCGGAGTGAGTGACTCCAGAATCTATTCGCAGCTGCTCTACTACCCTCCGCATTTGGAACTGAACAGCTGCTAAAACGTTTGAACAATTTTTCAGAATGCGAACAGGGCATGCTGTCAGACAGGGGCGAACCGGTGCTGTATCTCAACCAGCAGAATAATGGCTGAGGACTATTGGGAGAGCACACTGGCTTTGGGATATTTTTGCTAAGATTACAAGGGCATACGGGATCTCGCGTCCTCGGGTAAGCGACAAAGCAGTCTGTCCTTGTTGCGCAAAACGGTATTTACACCGGGTTGGTTAGCTAGAATACGATTTTAATTTTTTTTTGGTCAATAGCTACGTTCCGCGGAAAATACTTGATAGCTTGTTGCAGCAACCACTGTTGATGTCAAAAGATCGGTTTACTGTACCTCCCACTTTTAAAGCTCTTCAATCACACGCATTACAATAATTCAACATTGTCTTTGTTGAAGAATAAAACATGTCCGTGATCACCGCTTTCTAATCATTCTTAGACTTTGAATCGCTTTCATTCCAATGCATAGTCATGCGTAAATGAAACATGTTGCGAGCTAGCTGTAGTTTAGCTAGGAAGGGCCGAGCTGTGCGCAGCCACTGACGCTAGCTTGTTGGCTATAGCTAACTAACTAGATCATTTATTAACTTGTTAACGGCGATTACTTTTCTGTCGTGTACCATTGGTTTCTATTGCACACATTAGCTGAATGATTCTTGCATTATAGCTACGAAACCTCATAAAGCTAAACAGCTTAACCAGCTAAAGCTAGGTCACAAATCCTTATTTAGGATATCCCTTCAAAATGAATCGTGCGTACATAATGTGATGGACGTAACGCTACCGGGTATGTTTCTATCCTGGTCAGCTAGCTATAGTCAGTTTGTTTAGTTTTTGTCAGATGGGAACCCAGCAAACTTAAGGGTCTTTTGGGATGCCATTGGGGAGACCCTCTGCACTGTGTGAATAGCTCATTTGCCTGCTTGCATGCAATTTCTAGTGTCTTGCTTGTTTTTGTCATGGTTACATATGAGCTAAGGATGCACGACTAGCTGCTATGTTGTTGATTAACTGCAGTCACAAACCTCCAGGGTGCTAGTCACCTGCTGTTGACAACCTGGGCATTGCCTTCAAAACGTCATCTTGATGTTGAGCTGTCCCATCAGTACCAGGCGGGCAGGCAGCCCTGTCTGATTCTCATAGTCACACTGCTCCATGTCAACAAGGTTCATGATGCACCAGTTTTAAAAGTATGTGAACACAGACACATAGGGACAACTAGACCTATCTGAGAGGATGCCAGTGCACCCGGCCAGTTTCTGTGCTCGTGCTGTTTTTATTTTTCGTTTTTTTTCTACAATTGTAAAGCGACTTTGGGTCCTTGAAAAGCGCTAGATCCCATTTTATTATTATCATCATTATTATTAAGGCCAGGCTTGCCTAAAAATGATTTCTAAGAATTATTCAGACAGGTACTTTGTTTTATTTTATATTTAGCCTAACTGCACAGGACAAGTTAAGTTTAATGTTTCAAACACAAAGTAAATAGCCTCTTAAAATCAAATACCTTTTTGGAGTGTCTTCATCTAAGATTTCACTTCTAGATTTCCCTGCAATGGATGCCAGAGGAGGAGAACCTTACTCTACTCTCACCATCCAAACTATTCCAACTATTTCAAATGTTTTCTCTGTGAATCCTTTGTGAAAAATATGACTTGGTTTAGCTAATGGTCAGTCAGTGACATACCCAATAGCCTTTCCAACAACAGTAGAACCACTTTAGATTGTTGAGATAATGATGACATTCTCAACATACCTCAGAGTCTTAGTATAAACAAATAAATTCTTACACCAGGGCTATCTAAGCCCCATAAGATTACCCTGTCCGCCCTCCTGCTCACCCCATGCCTCCAAAGTCTACAGCACTAACACAACTGTCACCAGATAGCCTAGAAGTGCCCATTTTCTTTGGATGGACAGCATTCAGAGTGCATAGAGAAGAAGTCCCTTTTTAGGCCAATATGCAATTTAATGGGTCACCAAGCGTCTAGCCTTCAAAAGAGAAGCTTTGGAGCTGAAACTGTTGGGCATCGTCGTGCCAAATTGAGTCATTAGTCACAAGGCAAAAACATGGGCTTCTGGAGGTTTGGCACAACTTTAGTAGTCGGCCCAGTCCTGAATATCTCCCAGATGCTCAAGAGACTAACTGCTATTTTTTTCCATTGGTATTTAGTATTTGCTTTTTCAGTACTATTTGAAAGATAAGTTGAGATGTAGTTTTCAAGGTCATTGAACATGTCTGTTTTCTAGTGGTTTGCTTTATATTGCAATGCAGAGTGAAATCAATACATGTGCTGTGATGCCAGGGGAGAAGGACTGCCCCTTATTATTGAAGCCATGGAAGTTTAAGTCCGACCGCGGTTCTGCAGGCATTGTCAGCAGAAAACAAGATTCTCCATGATAGTGAATGAAAAAATTCCAGTCTTTGTGGTCAGTCTTTGTTTAAATATTCAGTACCAGTCAAAAGTTTGGACACACCTTCTCATTCAAGGGTCTTTATTTATTTGTACTATTTTCTACATTGTAGAATAATAGTGAACACATCACATCTATGAAAGAACACATATGGAATCATGTAGTAACCAAATAAGTGTTAAACAAATCAACATTTATTTTATATTTGAGATTCTTCAAAGTAGCCACCCTTTGTCTTGCTGACAGCTTTGCACACTCTTGGCATTCTCTCAACCAGCTTCATGAGGTAGTCACCTGGAATGCATTTCAATTCACAGGTGTACCTTGTCAAATGTTCATTTGTGGAATTTCTTTCTTAATGCGTTTGAGCCAATCAGTTGTGTTGTGACAAGGTAGAGGTGGTATACAGAAGACAGCCCTATCTGGTAAAAGACAAGTCCATATTATGGCAAGAACAGCTCAAATAAGCAAAGATAATCAACCGTCCATCAGAACTTTGAAAGTTTCTTCAAGTGCAGTCGCAAAAACGATTAAGCGCTATGATGAAACTGGCTCTCATGAGGACCGCCACAGGAAAGGAAGACCCAGAATTATCTGCTTCAGAGGATAAGTTAGAGTTAACTGCACCTCAGATTGCAGCCCAAATAAATACTAACAGACACACCTCAATATCAACTGTTCATTGAGACTATGTGAATCAGGTCTTCCTTTCCTGTGACGGTCAAATTGCTGTAAAGAAACCATTACTAAAGGACACCAATAAGAGGAGACTTGCTTGGGCCAAGAAAGACAAGCAATGGACATTAGACCAGTGGAAATCTGTCCTTTCATCTGATGATTCCAAATGTTATATTTTTGGTTCCAACCGCCGTGTCTTTGTGAGGTGCAGAGTAGGTTAACGGATGATCTCCGCATACATGGTTTCCACCGTGAAGGAGGAGGTGTGGGGGTGCTTGCTGGTGATACTGTCTGTGATTTATTTACAATTCAAGGCACACTTAACCAGCATGGCACAGCATTCTGCAGCGATACCATCCCTTCTGGTTTGTGCTTAGTGGGACTATCATTTGATTTTCAACAGGACAATGACCCAAAACACACCTCCAGGCTGGGTAAGGGTTATTTGACGAAGAAGAAGAGTGATGGTGCTGCATCCACAATCACCCAACCTCAACCAAATTGGGATGAGTGGGATCGCAGAGTAAAGGAAAAGCTGCAAACAAGTGCTCAGTATATGTGGGAAATCCTTCAAGGCTGTTGGAAAAGCATTCCAGGTGAAGCTGGTGGAGAGAATGCCAAGAGTGCATCAAGGGAAAGGGTGGCTACTTTGAAGAATTTCAAATGCAAAATACTTTTATTTGTCTAAGACTTTTTTTTTGGTTACGACATGATTCCATGTGTTATTTCATAGTTTGGATGTTTTCACTAATTACAATGTAGAAAATGGTAAAAATGATGAAAAAACCTTGAATGAGTAGGTGCCCAAACTTTTTAAAAACATTTTTTTATTTAATTTAAAATGTACCCCTTTTTCTCCCCAATTTCGTGGTATCCAATTGTTTTTCTTGTCTCATCGCTACAACTCCCGTACGGGCTCGGGAGAGACGAAGGTTGAAAGTCATGCGTCCTCCGATACCAAACCAAGCCGCACTGCTTCTTAACACAGCGCGCATCCAACCCGGAAGCCAGCCGCACCAATGTGTCGGAGGAAACACAGTGCCCCTGGAAACCTTGGTTAGTGTGCACTGCGTCCACAGGAGTCACTGGTACGTGATGAGTCAAGAATATCCCTACCGGCCAAGCCCTCCCTAACCCAGACGACGCTGGGCCAATTGTGCGTCGCCCCACGGACCTCCCGGTCGCGACAGAGCCTGGGCGCAAACCCAGAGTCTCTGGTGGCACAGCTGGCTCTGCAGTACAGCGCTCTTAACCACTGCGTCACCCGGGAGGCCCAGGTGCCCAAACTTTTGACTGGTACTGTATATATATTTTTAAGACCATCATGGTACCAGTAATTGCCTCTGAAACACCAGATGTATGTCCTTCTTCTGTCACACACAGAAGAAGTTACAAGGATCATTTAGTTGCTAATGGAAGCCTGCAGTACCCTGGTCAGCCTTCAACTTGAGTTACTCAATGAGAGGGGTCAGCATTGAGCCAACCTCAACGTCATTTCCAGGAGAAGCTCAAACTGCGCATGTTATGTCTCAATGAATCGTTATCTTAACCAATTTTATTTAGCTTCAATGCGCTATTGAATCTTCACATAGGAAAGAATGGTTTCACGTGATCAATCACTTTGTCCATTCATATATACAGTCTTTGTGTGATGCCCAGTATAGGCAAAGTCTGAATGATGAGAGCTCCCTTAATAGCAAAAGACTATCATTAGTGTCAAATCCAACCACTGAGTTCTCATCAGTTTTTAATCCAAATGAAGCAGCTTATCTTCTTGAGGCCTAAACATGTATCTTATTTGACCCCTGAGGAGTGAATGACCTGTCATCCTTTGACTGTTGTAGAGGTTAATGAATGTGATGTGTCAATCTTTGTTAGTAGTTCCCCCTACAGGACAGGTTAACAACTGTTTAACAATGTGTTTGTTTGCTTGTGTCTGTCTGTGCCCTCAGAGAGCTTGAACTGTGGCTACCCCTCCGCCCTCTGCGTCTCGGCCCCCGCCCTCCACGTCTCGCTCCGCATCCCGCCCCCCGCTGCCCCCTCTGATGGACCGCATGAGGAAGATCAAGCGGCAGCTGTCCCTCACCCTGAGGGGGGGCAACAGTGGGGATAAGACCAGTGAGACCATCAGCCCTCAGGGCACAGCGCACAGTCACAGTGACTCTGGTACAGTGACTGATACAAACCAACACAATGACTCCAGTAGAGGCTGACCCCTACCAAGTTACCTATACAATACAATGACTCCAATAGAGGCTGAGCCCTACCAAGTTACCTATACAATGAGTCCAATAGAGGCTGACTCCTACCAAGTTACCTATACAATGAGTCCAATAGAGGCTGAGCCCTACCAAGTTACCTATACAATGAGTCCAATAGAGGCTGAGCCCTACCAAGTTACCTATACAATGAGTCCAATAGAGGCTGACCCCTACCAAGTTACCTATACAATACAATGACTCCAATAGAGGCTGAGCCCTACCAAGTTACCTATACAATGACTCCAATAGAGGCTGAGCCCTACCAAGTTACCTATACAATGAGTCCAATAGAGGCTGACTCCTACCAAGTTACAGTGGGGCAAAAAAGTATTTAGTCAGCCACCAATTGTGCAAGTTCTCCCACTTAAAAAGATGAGAGGCCTGTAATTTTCGTCATAGGTACACTTCAACTATGACAGACAAAATGAGAACAAAAATCCAGAATATCACGTTGTAGGATTTTTAATGAATTTATTTGCAAATCAGGGTGGAAAATAAGTATTTGGTCACCTACAAACAAGCAAGATTTCTGGCTCTCACACAGACCTGTAACTTCTTCTTTAAGAGGCTCCTCTGTCCTCCACTCGTTACCTGTATTAATGGCACCTGTTTGAACTTGTTATCGGTATAAAAGACACCTGTCCACAACCTCAAACAGTCACACTCCAAACTCCACTATGGCCAAGACCAAAGAGCTGTCAAAGGACACCAGAAACAAAATTGTAGACCTGCACCAGGCTGGGAAGACTGAATCTGCAATAGGTAAGCAGCTTGGTTTGAAGAAATCAACTTTGGGAGCAATTATTAGGAAATGGAAGACATACAAGACTGATAATCTCCCTTGATCTGGGGCTCCACGCAAGATCTCACCCCGTGGGGTCAAAATGATCACAAGAATGGTGAGCAAAAATCCCAGAACCACACAGGGCGACCTAGTGAGTGACCTGCAGAGAGCTGGGACCAAAGTAACAGAGCCTACCATCAGCAAGGGCATTGAAGATGAAACGTGGCTGGGTCTTTCAGCATGACACAATGATCCCAAACACACCGCCCGGGCAATGAAGGAGTGGCTTCGTAATAAGTATTTCAAGGTCCTGGAGTGGCCTAGCCAGTCTCCAGATTTCAACCCCATAGAGTTGAAAGGCCGTGTTGCCCAGTAACAGCCCCAAAACATCACTGCTCTAGAGGATATCTGCATGGAGGAATGGGCAAAAATACCAGCAACAGTGTGTGAAAACCTTGTGAAGACTTAACAGAAAACGTTTGACCTCTGTCATTGCCAACAAAGGGTATATAACAAAGTGTTGAGATAAACTTTTGTTATTGACCAAATACTTATTTTCCACCATAATTTGCAAATAAATTCATAAAAAATCCTACAATGTGATTTTCTGGATTTTTTTCTCTCGTTTTGTGTGTCATAGTTGAAGTGTATCAATGATGAAAATTACAGGCCTCATCTTTTTAAGTGGGATAACTTGCACAATTGGTGGCTGACAAAATACTTTTTTGCCCCACTGTACCTATACATTACAATGACTCCAGTATAGGCTGACCCCTACCAAGTTACCTATACAATACAATGACTCCAGTATAGGCTGACCCCTACCAAGTTACCTATACAATACAATGACTCCAGTATAGGCTGACCCCTACCAAGTTACCTATACAATACAATGACTGCAGTATAGGCTGACCCCTACCAAGTTACCTATACAATACAACTGTAGGGTCCTTCTGTGGCTCAGTTGGTAGAGCATGGCGCTTGTAACGCCAGGGTAGTGGGTTCGATTCCCGGGACCACCCATACGTAGAATGTATGCACACATGACTGTAAGTCGCTTTGGATAAAAGCGTCAGCTAAATGGCATTTATTATTATTATTATTATTATTATTATTATTATATTTCACCCCTGAATTATTATACTGCAACAACCAATTAGGCCTAATAGTCAAATAAGTAATAACAAGTGAAACTGCAGACAGCTTTGTAGTTCAATGTGCAGAATATTTAGTTTAGTTTGGACCATCTTTATGCTCAAGGCGGGAGTTATTTTGTCCTTCTTTTCATAATGGTGATATGAAAAACCAAAATGGTGCGATGAAAAGCTCTCAAATTTACTGATTCAACTGTTTTCTTATCAGAGACAATGTGTCATCTCCAAATGTTTACAACTGTACTCATACATATTTCAATTAGGTCTGCTGTAAAAGGTTACATTTTCTTTCTTTCTTATACAAGCATGCCACACATGACTGGGTGACCTGAAACCAATGATGACTCAGTATCATTTGTGGGAGTACTGTACATGCAACAGAGTAGTGTCACTCTTGTGCAAAGCTCTGCAGTGCAAACATTACACCCTTTTATGGCTTCTCTGCTACTTGGGATACATGGTTTAGGGTAGTGATAGGTCTTACCTTACCATCACTCCACAGTGTGTGTTCCTAAATTCAATCTGGAGTGCTTAGAGTGCGCTCGTAAATTCATCAGTTATTCTGCGCTCTGGCACACTCGGACGAGAGTGTTCTGAAATTGGAGTAGATATAGCCAGAGTGAATTTACCAACGCACCCACAGATTCACACACAAAATAGGCCATAGCTACACTTTTCCAAATCCTATATGGCTCCACCCTGAAGGATCTGGTGATGATGGGGTGGGTGTTTGTGTGATAACGGTGCTTCTGGTTCCTGCTTGCTATTCTTAATTTAATCCGACGCATGTCTCTTCCAGCATGGCTCTCTGTGTTCTAATACTGGCTGTATTGATGCTGTCTCAGGAGGTTTCAATGAAACAACTTCAGTCTATTCTCCTCAACTTGACTCCCTGGTGGAAAAAAAACTTAAGAATTTGTGCAATAAACCAATCAACATTTTGAATAAAAAAAATCAATTGAAAAACTGTTCAGAATGGAAAATGAATTTGGCTTTGTGAAGTAATGAATAAAGTGCTGTTGTGTAATATAATTGACCATCAACTGTGTCCAAAAGAGATGATTAGAGGCAGTAAGCATGGGCCACATCTGGCCTGTACAATGCAATGAAACCAGTTCATGCAGCTCAGAAACTTCTCAGTAACCCTGTTACTAATACTGAAGGTTTTCCTTGTCAATTGACCCCATATCTTTTTGTCTTCCAGTGTGTATTAACCTCTTTTGGAAAGTGAATCGCATGCTCTGAAAGATGGACATTTGTACGTGTTTCCCCTGTTCATTTGGTTAATCCTTTAATTTCAAGTTACCGGCTCTTTTCTTTCCTTACCTGTTTCTTCTCATCTTAACCACCATTACTCTGTTCTTCTCTACCAAATGTTACTGCCTACTTCTGTAACATTTCCACTTTTCTCCCCAATACTACATCTTCATCCATGACTTTAATTTGTTTTTCTGTTTGATTTTCTCTTCTTTCTTTCTACACCCCTTCCCCCTTTTTGTTGTCCTGTCTTCATCCCAATCATGATCTGTTTCCTCATTCATTTGCTTTGAACCCCTGTCCCCGATCATACCATGCCGTGCCCTGTGTCCCCCGTCCACCTCACAACCACCTCCATCTGCATTGTCCTTCGTGACTCCCACCCGTACCCCATTCCTCCCTCCTGTGTGTGTCTCCCCTGTGTCTCTGCCTCCCCACCCTTCTCTCTCCCAGAGACCATGTCAGTG
Organism: Oncorhynchus keta; assembly: GCF_023373465.1. Lineage (NCBI taxonomy): Eukaryota > Metazoa > Chordata > Actinopteri > Salmoniformes > Salmonidae > Oncorhynchus > Oncorhynchus keta. The sequence continues at coordinate 14,479,479 of NC_068447.1, forward strand.
CGGGGCAGTGGCACTGGCAGTTTGCGGGGTTCAGTGCGAGGCAGTGGTGGTGGAGGCTCGTTCAGCATGCACTCCCTGCTCCAGTCGTACGGCTCCGCCCTGCGCCGACCACACAGCCTGGGCCGCAGCCTCAGCTCCTATCTCAACCACACCACACGCCTGGGTACAAAACACTTGGCCCACACAGGGAAGGGGAATGTGTGTGTGTGTCTGCTCTGGGAGTGTGTTTGTGACCTCTGGCTACAAGTGTGTGAGTGTGTATGTTAAGGGTGTGTCGTGTTATGACTGGTCATGTTAGACTTACAGAGCCTTCAGAAAGTATTCACACCCCTTTGACTTATTCCACATTTTCTTGTTTCAGCCTGATTTCAAAATTGACTAAATATATATATTTTTTCTATGCACAATACCCCATAATGACATAGTGAAAACATGTTTTCAAATGTGTTGAAAAGGAAATATCACATTTACATAAGTATTCACACCCCTGAGTCAACACTTTATTGAATCACCATTGGCGTCGTTTACAGCTTTCAGTCGTCTTCGGTATGTCTGTATCAGCTTGGCACATCTGGATTCTGGGATTTTCTCTCGTTCTTCCTTGCAGATTTTCTCAAGTTCTGTTGAGTTAAGTGGGGAGCTGCAGTGAACAGCAATCTTCAAGTCTTTCTCCAGATTTTCAATGGGATTCAGGTCTGGGCTTTGGCTGGGCCACTCAAGGACTTTCACATTGTTGTTCTGAAGCCATTCCAGCATTGCTTTGGTTGTATGCTTGGGGTCATTGTTCTGTTGGAACGTAAAATCTTCACCCCCTGTCTAAGGTCGTTTATACTCTGAAGCAGGTTCTCATCAAGGATTTGGCTGTATTTGGCTTCTTCTATCCTTACCAGTCTCCTAGTCCCTGCTGCTGAAAAGCATCCCCATAGCATGATGCTGCCACTACCATGCATCACGGTAGGGATGGTGTTAGATAGCACTTTGCATTCAGGTCAGAGTTACATTTTTTGTTTCATCAGATCACAGCATCTTTTGCCGTATGATCTGTCTTTCACGTGCTTTTTGCAAACTCCAGGCGTGCTGTCATGTGCCTTTTCTCAGGAGTGGCTGTCGTCTGGTCACTCTCCCAATAAAGCCCAGATTGCTAAAGTGCTGTAGAGACTTGTCCTTCTGGCAGGTTCTCCCGTCTCATCCAAGGAACTCTGTAGTTCTGTCCGAGTGGTCATTTGGTTCTTGGTCATCTCCCTGACCAAGGCCCTTCTTGCCCGATGTCTCAGTTTGGTCAGACAGCCAGCTCTAGGTCTGGGTAGTTATATATTTTCCCAATGATGGAGACCACTGTGCTCTTGGAAACTTTCAACACTCTAGAAATTGTTTCATACCCTTCTCCAGATATTTTTATTTAACCAGACAAGTCAGTTAAGAACAAATTCTTATTTTCAATGACAGCCTAGGAACAGTGGGTTAACTGCCTGTTCAGGGGCAGAACGACAGATTTGTACCTTGTCAGCTCGGGGATTCGAACTTGCAACCAACGCTCTAACCACTAGGCTACCCTGCTGCCCCAATATATGCCTCATCACAATACTATCTTGGAGATCTATGGACCATTCCTTGGATTTCATGGTATAGTTTCTGCTCTGACATGCACTGTCAACTGTGGGACCTTATATAGACCGGTGTGTTACTTTCCAAATCATGTCCAATCAATTGAATTTACCTCAGGTGGACTCCAATCATGTTGAAGAAACATCTCAAGGATGATCAATAGAAACAGGATGCACCTGCGCTCCATTTGGATTGTCATAGCAAAGGGGTGTGGCTACTTACAGAAATATTTAATTGACATACTGTATTTCATTTTTCAATATATTTGCAAACATTTCACTTTGTCATTATGTGGTATTGTGTGTAGATGGGTAAAACATTTGATATTTAATCCATGTTGAAGTCAGGCTGTAACACAACAAAATGTGCAATAAGTCAAGCGGTATGAATACTTTCTGAAGACACTATATATGCCTGTTTTTTTGTCCTAGTATGGAATTAAGTTAGTTACATAATTTGAATACTGTTTGGAGAGTAGATTTAAAAGCTGATAAGCACATCACACCAGTGCTGTATAACAAGTTAACAGTTGTAGTGGGAGACAACAGCGAAGAATTGCTTTACCTCTCCAATCTTACTGTGATGGTACCGCATGCTCCCCTCCAGGTGCCTTTGAACCAAAACGTTTCCCAGAAAGCAAACGTATAATGAAAGTTAACAGACACAGGGCAAGTAAAACATTATTGTCAAAGGTCGTAAGATTATGATCGTTAGATTGCGAAAGGACATTGAGAGCTGGTAACCCTAGCACTCTTCCATGTGGACCAGGAGTTGAGAGTGTTGCTGTGTGTTTGTACAGAGATAGTTCATGAAGATGTGAAGATCGGCTCTGATGGGGAGAGTGACCAGGTCTCGGCCACCTCTTCTGATGAAGTACACAGTCCTGTCAGGGTCCGCCTCAGGAACAACTCTGTACGCAAGATATCCACCGAGGTACACACACACAGACTCACTCACTCACACTCTCTCTTATAACACTAGTAACACATGAGGTGTTTTATCCTAACTTCTAACCTTTAACTTCTAATCTTCAACCTCTAACCTTTTATCCTTTCTGTTAGGATATAAACAAGCGGTTGTCCTTGCCTGCGGACATCCGTCTCCCAGATGGCTACCTGGAGAAGTTCTGTCTGAACAGTCCTCTTTTTGACAAACCTCTGAGCCGGAGGCTAAGGAGAGTCTCCCTGGTAGGTTACTGCCCCCTCCCTCTCTGTCCTCCTCTATGTCTCCCTGGTAGGTTACTGCCCCCTCCCTCTCTGTCCTCCTCTATGTCTCCCTGGTAGGTTACTGCCCCCCCCCCTCTCTGTCCTCCTCTATGTCTCCCTGGTAGGTTACTGCCCCCTCCCTCTCTGTCCTCCTCGTCCTCTATGTCCTCATGCTCACTCTGTCTGGCCCATGCTTTTTTCATGAGCTGTCTTGTCCCTGTGTGTGTTGAGCTCTTAAGACTCTCCCTCTTGCATTTTAGTTCTTGTACTTTGATGTGCACTACAATTTTGTTCTCCCTTGCGGTTATGCCTTGCTATACTGTTCCTCCACCATTTTCTTTCATTGATATTTATTCAAGGTCAGAGCTTACACATTCACTGCCAGACATCTCAACAGAAGTGGTTGCACATGTCCTGATGAGATTGACCTTCTTTGTATCATCTTCCTGGATAAAGCCAGTCTCGTAGTTCATCTTCCTGGATAAAGCCAGTCTCGTAGTTCATCTTCCTGGATAAAGCCAGTCTCGTAGTTCATCTTCCCGGATAAAGCCAGTCTCGTAGTTCATCTTCCCGGATAAAGCCAGTCTCGTAGTTCATCTTCCCGGATAAAGCCAGTCTCGTAGTTCATCTTCCCGGATAAAGCCAGTCTCGTAGTTCATCTTCCCGGATAAAGCCAGTCTCGTAGTTCATCTTCCCGGATAAAGCCAGTCTCGTAGTTCATCTTCCCGGATAAAGCCAGTCTCGTAGTTCATCTTCCCGGATAAAGCCAGTCTCGTAGTTCATCTTCCCGGATAAAGCCAGTCTCGTAGTTCATCTTCCCGGATAAAGCCAGTCTCGTAGTTCATCTTCCCGGATAAAGCCAGTCTCGTAGTTCATCTTCCCGGATAAAGCCAGTCTCGTAGTTCATCTTCCCGGATAAAGCCAGTCTCGTAGTTCATCTTCCCGGATAAAGCCAGTCTCGTAGTTCATCTTCCCGGATAAAGCCAGTCTCGTAGTTCATCTTCCCGGATAAAGCCAGTCTCGTAGTTCATCTTCCCGGATAAAGCCGGTCTCGTAGTTCATCTTCCCGGATAAAGCCGGTCTCGTAGTTCATCTTCCCGGATAAAGCCGGTCTCGTAGTTCATCTTCCCGGATAAAGCCAGTCTCGTAGTTCATCTTCCCGGATAAAGCCAGTCTCGTAGTTCATCTTCCCGGATAAAGCCAGTCTCGTAGTTCATCTTCCCGGATAAAGCCAGTCTCGTAGTTCATCTTCCCGGATAAAGCCAGTCTCGTAGTTCATCTTCCCGGATAAAGCCAGTCTCGTAGTTCATCTTCCCGGATAAAGCCAGTCTCGTAGTTCATCTTCCCGGATAAAGCCAGTCTCGTAGTTCATCTTCCCGGATAAAGCCAGTCTCGTAGTTCATCTTCCCGGATAAAGCCAGTCTCGTAGTTCATCTTCCCGGATAAAGCCAGTCTCGTAGTTCATCTTCCCGGATAAAGCCAGTCTCGTAGTTCATCTTCCCGGATAAAGCCAGTCTCGTAGTTCATCTTCCCGGATAAAGCCAGTCTCGTAGTTTGTAACAATGTTCTGGAGTCTGTCTGTCTGTCATATTTGTGAATAACAAAGCATGTTCTCATTCTGTGATTTTTACATGTGGTAAGACTTCTAGAATCCTCTAAAGATACAATGTGTTTTTTCTCTCAGTCCGAGATTGGCTTTGGGAAGCTGGAGACCTATGTGAAGCTGGATAAGCTAGGAGAGGTATGCTGTTACAAACATATACATTGACATTACCCTACCCCTTAGTCATTGTTTATTTGCTCTTAACCTCTGCTGCCAAACATTTGTCCTGGCAGCGTTGAGGTTTGCTTCTGCCACTGTTCACATGTACTGTATGCACTGCTTTTATGATGTGCTCCTACTGTAGTCTGTAAGTATTATCTCTCTCCCAGGGGACCTATGCCACCGTATACAAAGGGCGCAGCAAGCTGACTGACAACCTGGTGGCTCTGAAAGAGATCCGATTGGAGCATGAGGAGGGGGCTCCCTGCACTGCCATCAGAGAAGGTGAGACACCACACCACCACAGGGTGGGCACTGGGCATAGTGCCCAAACACCTTTGTGTCGGGTGGGCCTGAGCCTGGGCCGCCAGCTAAAAATAAAACCCAACAGGTTGGGAAGTGGAAACCAGAGCAAGCCAAGGGAACACTGGCTATTTACAGGATTGACCTCAGTCAACCACAGTTGCTGCTGCTGACCTCAGATATGGAAAGAGTTGAGACATGCTGTATAAGTATATATGTTTTAAATCATGCATTGGTTATCTCTCTCCCCCAGTGTCTCTGCTGAAGGATCTGAAACACGCGAACATAGTGACCCTCCATGACATCATCCACACGCAGAAGTCTCTCACGCTGGTCTTTGAGTACCTGGTGAGTCATCGTCCACACAGAAAGGAGGAGAAGCATAAGAGCATCTGACAGCGCGTCACACACACTGTTCATCTGTCGACTCCTTACATTTTGAATGAAAACAAATCCAAATGAATTTGTTTGTGCCAGTGTCAAAGTTGTGTAAATGATTTGTGATTTGTCACGCAGGATAAAGACCTTAAGCAGTATCTGGAGGATTGTGGCAACTCTATCCACATGCACAATGTGAAGGTGAGGCACTCATCAGCCTACAATACCTTGATACATGATTTCCCTTACATTCTTTAGCATGTATCATAAAACGGATTTCTATCATTCCAGTCTGATGTATACATCTACTTAACAGTAGATGAAATGGCACAGTGCCAATAGTTTTTAAATGTGTAGTTAGTGATTAGTAGGGTCTTTACTGGTGTATTTTGTCTTTGCACATTGTCTCCCTATGGCTCTCTCACCTACAGTATACCTCTCATGTTTCAGTGTGTCCCTGTGTCTCAGTGTGTCCCTGTGTCTCTCTCACCTACAGTATACCTCTCATGTTTCAGTGTGTCCCTGTGGCTCTCTCACCTACAGTATACCTCTCATGTTTCAGTGTGTCCCTGTGTCTCAGTGTGTCCCTGTGTCTCTCTCACCTACAGTATACCTCTCATGTTTCAGTGTGTCTCAGTGTGTCCCTGTGTCTCTCTCACCTACAGTATACCTCTCATGTCTCAGTGTGTCCCTGTGTCTCAGTGTGTCCCTGTGGCTCACTCACCTACAGTATACCTCTCATGTTTCAGTGTGTCCCTGTGTCTCAGTGTGTCCCTGTGTCTCTCTCACCTACAGTATACCTCTCATGTTTCAGTGTGTCCCTGTGTCTCAGTGTGTCCCTGTGTCTCTCTCACCTACAGTATACCTCTCATGTTTCAGTGTGTCCCTGTGTCTCTCTCACCTACAGTATACCTCTCATGTCTCAGTGTGTCCCTGTGTCTCAGTGTGTCCCTGTGTCTCAGTGTGTCTCAGTGTGTCCCTGTGTCTCTCTCACCTACAGTATACCTCTCATGTTTCAGTGTGTCCCTGTGTCTCAGTGTGTCCCTGTGTCTCTCTCACCTACAGTATACCTCTCATGTCTCAGTGTGTCTCAGTGTGTCCCTGTGTCTCAGTGTGTCCCTGTGTCTCTCTCACCTACAGTATACCTCTCATGTCTCAGTGTGTCCCTGTGTCTCAGTGTGTCCCTGTGTCTCAGTGTGTCCCTGTGTCTCAGTGTGTCCCTGTGTCTCAGTGTCTCAGTGTGTCTCAGTGTCTCAGTGTGTCTCTGTGTCTCAGTGTGTCTCTGTGTCTCAGTGTGTCCCTGTGTCTCAGTGTGTCCCTGTGTCTCAGTGTGTGTCCCTGTGTCTCAGTGTGTCCCTGTGTCTCAGTGTGTCTCAGTGTGTCTCAGTGTCTCAGTGTGTCTCAGTGTGTGTCCCTGTGTCTCAGTGTGTGTCTCTGAGTGGTCTGTGGTATTGTCATGTCTTTACAGACTTCTTATCTCATGTCTGTTACTGTGCCTCTCCTCCTCAGCTCTTCCTGTTCCAGCTGCTGCGCGGCCTCAACTACTGCCACCGCCGCAAAGTCCTCCACAGAGACCTCAAACCCCAGAACCTGCTCATCAACGACCGCGGAGAGCTCAAACTGGCTGACTTTGGTCAGTACCTCTGTCTGTACAGTTAGTCTTATCACCACACCTCAGAAGTCTCTGTGGAACCAGAGTGTTATCTGTAGTGTTTCAGTTTAACGTTCTCAATAATTGAGAGTAACGACAAAACAATGTGTTCAGAAAAAAAGGACATCCATTTTTTTGTTGGTAGTACGACAGAGTTTTGCCGGTGTAATAAGCCAATATGTCCCAAGAGCCTCTCCCACAAACTGTCATGTAAAAAATATTAAGCTACTTTCAAACGTTTTGTTGAATAGTGAATCATGCTTTTGCCTCAGGCCTGGCCCGGGCTAAGTCCATTCCCACCAAGACATACTCCAACGAGGTGGTGACGCTATGGTACCGTCCCCCAGACATCCTCCTAGGAAGCACTGACTACTCAACGCAGATAGATATGTGGTAAGAATAAACTATTGGTCTTAGCCAATCGGGTTGATATTGATGTTTCGTTATAACATTCTGTTCTAAAATGTCAGTGAAGTTGTTATAGTAACGTTATATTTTGACTCTGTAGGGGAGTGGGTTGTATCTTCTACGAGATGTCTACAGGTCGCCCCCTGTTTCCTGGTTCCACAGTGGAGGAGGAGCTGCACTTCATCTTTAAACTGCTAGGTGAGTCTGTACCCCCGTCGCTGCCCAACTTGGTCCATGGTGTGGCCCTGCCCTTTTGAAGGAAAGGAGACTGGGAGAAATGCCTTTTGGCACCATTGAGACGCCTAAGGATATAAAACATCCCTTCCTTTTCAATGTCTTGAGAGTTGAAGCACTTGTTTGTGTCTGCTCCAGGTACACCCAATGAGACATCCTGGCCTGGAATCACCTCCAATGAGGAGTTCATCTCATACAACTACCCCCGGTACAGAGCCGACTGTCTACGGAATCACACACCAAGGTGATGCAGTGCTCGGCACTGTGACTGTTTATGACACGTTAGACCTGCTCGTTCAATGAGAGTTACCTTAATTCATTGTGTATTTGTTGTTTATTCCTAGACTGGACAATGAAGGAGTGGAACTGCTGTTCAAACTGCTGCAGGTGAGACCACCCCTGTGGCAACATTGTCATCATTGACAAACTCCCATCTCACCTTTTTTAGATAATCTTTCTGATCGTCCTGGAGGTGTTCGTTGCCATTAGCGACAGTAGAGTGAAGCTGTGTGTCCGTCTGTGTTTCAGTTTGAGGGAAAGAAGCGCATCTCAGCAGAGGAGGCCATGAGGCATCTATACTTCCACAGTCTGGGAGACCGAGTCATCACACTGCCTGACAGTGAGTTGGCCTTCACTCCTCCACACATTATTAACAGCAGTGTCGTCTCATGTCATTGGTAAATAATTGTATAATATGAACGTATCCTCTCCTAGCTACATCAATATTTTCACTTCAAGACATTCAGCTGGAGAAGGAGCCCGGCTGTAGAAGCAGCTCCTTGTCTGACTCAGGTAAGTTCCTCTCTTTACAGTTGTATTTCATCCCATAAACAAAATGTCTTATTTTAATGTCCCAACTTCCTTGTACAAAATGTAAACTTAATGGCTACATCACTGTGTTCCAGAGCTCGTACAGGGATGCCTAAGGTTCCGGCACACCTTAGGTATATTCAGTTCACTTCCTTCTCTCATGAGGAGGCCGCGAACCATCCCCTCCTTTCCCCTCTGATGCACTTCAATGTGTCAGTCTATCATCCCATGGCTTTTAACAATGAATATGTAACCATTCTCAAAACACCTCCTTAGATTTTGAGGCTAGAAGAATATTGTATGTCAAGAGTACATTACATTATATTGAGACCTTTACATTATGTCAAAGACTACTTTACATTATGTCAAAGACTACTTTACATTATGTCAAAGACTACTTTACATTATATTGAGACCTTTACATTATGTCAAAGACTACTTTACATTATATTGAAAACTTTACATTATGTCAAGACTACTTTACATTATGTCAAGACTACTTTACATTATGTCAAGACTACTTTACATTATGTCAAGACTACTTTACATTATGTCAAAGACTACTTTACATTATATTGAGAACTTTACATTATGCCAAAGACTACTTTACATTATGCCAAAGGCTACTTTACATTATGCCAAAGGCTACTTTACATTATGTCAAAGACTACTTTACATTATGTCAAGACTACTTTACATTATGTCAAGACTACTTTACATTATGTCAAGACTACTTTACATTATGTCAAGACTACTTTACATTATGTCAAAGACTACTTTACATTATATTGAGAACTTTACATTATGCCAAAGACTACTTTACATTATGCCAAAGGCTACTTTACATTATGTCAAAGACTACTTTACATTATGTCAAGACTACTTTACATTATGTCAAGACTACTTTACATTATGTCAAGACTACTTTACACTATGTCAAGACTACTTTACATGACACTTGACATTTATTTACATGTGTACATCCATACAGAGCACATTAGGTGGTCTTCACTTTCAATGGAAATTCCCACTGTTCATTGTAATACACACTCATACACAATAATGTAAAGAAAGGAGTAGCAAGAGCAGTGCTCTCAGATATTTAAGTATGCTAGGCGAGCTTTTTTATGCCAATTTGTTTTGGCTCATGCACATAGCCTCAGACGTTTGTTAGAAATTAACACAAACCGCATGCATCACTGGACAGCACCTTGAATACAAGACTATCCTCGAACAAACACCAAGTCACATCACATCAACAGGGCTAGTGCACAGTACTCCACCTCTGAATGGTTATAGGTTTTATTTGCTAAAATAGCTGTTTCTGGTTGGTCCCCTGTTCTTCCTGGTTGTGTTTGATTTGTTGAAAACATGCCTGCCCTCAGCTCTGACTCAGGAGCATTCAGTCCCCTGGTCATTATACGTTGTAGTCAGCCCAGCTCAGACCTGGTCATTGTGCGTTGTAGTCAGCCCAGCTCAGACCTGGTCATTGTGCGTTGTAGTCAGCCCACCTCAGACCTGGTCATTGTGCGTTGTAGTCAGCCCACCTCAGACCTGGTGCGTTGTAGTCAGCCCACCTCAGACCTGGTCATTGTGCGTTGTAGTCAGCCCACCTCAGACCTGGTGCGTTGTAGTCAGCCCACCTCAGACCTGGTGCATTGTAGTCAGCCCACCTCAGACCTGGTACGTTGTAGTCAGCCCACCTAAGACCTGGTGCGTTGTAGTCAGCCCACCTCAGACCTGGTGCGTTGTAGTCAGCCCACCTCAGACCTGGTCAGATCACTGATCTGTGTAGTGATGGAGAATGGGCTTCTCATAAGTCTGCTTCCCTTAACCTCCTGCCTGAGGAGCTCTCACTGGACCCAGTCAATCAGAGAGTTATTATTTGTGTTCTCTTTGCTGCATTGTTTATGAGCTGTTTTTTTCCCCTGGACTTTTACCCCTTTTTCTCCCCTATTTGATGATATCCAATTGGTAGTTACAGTCTTCTCCCATCGCTGCAACTCCACTATGGACTCGGGAGAGACAAGTCGAGAGCCGTGCGTCCTCCGAAACACAACCCTGCCAAGCCGCACTGCTTCTTGACACACTGCTCTCTTAATCCGGAAGCCAGCCTCACCAATGTGTCGGAGGAAACACTGTCCAGCTGGCGACCAAAATCAGCTTGCAGGCACCTGGCTCGCCACAAGGGGTCGCTAGAGAGCGATGGGACAAGGAAATCCCGGCCAGCAAAACCCTTCCCTAACCCGGACGACGCTGGGCCAATTGTGTGCTGGCTGTGACACAGCCTGGGATTGAACCCAGGGTCTGTAGTGATGCCTCAAGCACTGCAATGCAGTGCCTTAGACCGCTGAGCCACTCGGGAGGCAATTCTGTCTTTTACTGAGGAAAACAATTCCTTTTTACCAAATGTAATAAAACAGACTACTAAACCCCTGCTCAACAATGAAAATCAATATCCAAATTATGCCCAACACACACATGCAGTAAAAAATGTGAAGAGAAATCAATTGGCCTGTTGCTTGCATAATCCAAATATCAGCCATGCATAAAATGTGTGTTGTTTTGTAACACAGTTATAATGAGAAATTCATGATTACATAATTTCCTGCATTAATTATTCATATGTCTTTCTGAGGGGTGTTCTGCTCTCTCACCCTAAACTCGTTCCTGTTATATGACAGAGGGAGGGTTAACTGTCCTGTAGATAACTCCTGATTTAGCCCGAGGAGTCAGGAGTGGGGTGATAATGAGAGGGTGGATCTCTGACTCATTCTCATTTTCAACACTGCTGCTATTCTATCTACTTGAAGCTTATCAACAATGCGGAAGGGAAAAGTACAGTTTACTTCAACTATGTTTGACGTTAATATTGTGCAATACTCTGTATAGTTTTCTTTTTTTTTTACATGCAAAAAATGTACCCCTTTCGGCCTCCCAGGACTTGGTGTATTTGAGTTCAGAGTCATTTACATTTCTCCCCTTCCTGACACACCAAAGGGGAATGCTGATGTGACATATTGCCTGTAGGGACCTTACCCACTGAGTTGTCCTGTATGAAAACCCTATGTTTGTTCCTGCTCCCCTCTCTCTCTGTCTCTCTCTGTCTCTCTCTGTCTCTCTCTGTCTCTCTCTGTCTCTCTCTGTCTCTCTCTGTCTCTCTCTGTCTCTCTCTGTCTCTCTCTGTCTCTCTCTGTCTCTCTCTGTCTCTCTCTGTCTCTCTCTGTCTCTCTCTCTCTCTCTCTGTCTCTCTCTCTCTCTCTCTCTCTCTCTCTCTCTCTCTCTCTCTCTCTCTCTCTCTCTCTCTCTCTCTCTCTCTCTCTCTCTCTCTCTCTCTCTGTCTCTCTCTCTCTCTCTGTCTCTCTCTCTCTCTCTCTCTCTCTCTCTCTCTCTCTCTCTGTCTCTCTCTCTCTCTCTCTCTCTCTCTCTGTCTCTCTCTCTCTCTGTCTCTCTCTCTCTCTGTCTCTCTCTCTCTCTCTGTCTCTCTCTCTCTCTGTCTCTCTCTCTCTCTGTCTCTCTCTCTCTCTGTCTCTCTCTCTCTCTCTCTGTCTCTCTCTCTCTCTCTCTCTCTCTCTCTGTCTCTCTCTCTCTCTCTCTCTCTCTCTCTCTCTCTCTCTGTCTCTCTCTCTGTCTCTCTCTCTCTCTCTCTCTCTCTCTCTCTCTCTCTCTCTCTCTCTCTCTCTCTCTCTCTCTCGCTCTCTCTCTCTGTCTCTCTCTCTCTCTCTCTCTCTCTCTCGCTCTCGCTCGCTCTCTCTCGCTCTTTGGGCCAACACCCTGATAGATCATTCAGCATGGTTACCAAACACATTCATCTGTTTCCACACTGAATTTGTATTGTGGGCCCTGTTTTGACAATGCGAAGTGAAAATACGGCACTCGTGTCAAATAATACCATAATGCTCCTAATATCTGTACTTTAATTTATTTCTAATATTTTTGTGACGTCCATGGAGGGCAGCGGTAATTAATGATGGTTTGGAATGTAAGGATGCGGATACAAGACACACATTTGTGTTGAATTTTGACACAAGTGCTACTTATTTCCATTGTCAACGTATCACTGTGTGTGCTGTTTGTCTTCATACGGTATCTCCTTTGTCAGCAGCTCTCTTACCCCGATGGAACCTTCTCCCTCTGGTCTCTGTTCAAGTACCTGTGATGATGAGTGTTCCTCCTGGGATCTGTCTGTCACTCCTCTCACTGTCTCTCTCTCTCCTCACAGTGAACAGCATATCTCGTCGACAGAGCCTGCTTTTCTGAGTGGAGTGAGAGAGAGACGGACGAACGAGAGGACGGGAAGCTGAGACATTTCCGTGTGCGATGAAGGGATACATATTCATCATCTTTATACCTTTTGAATTGTCATTGTTGGTCCATTTAGTGTTGAGAGAGGTTCACTAGCTGTTTACATGTAAGACGAGGCTGAGGAGGATACCTGTTTTTCTTCTGTGTTTGCTCTCAATATGCACTCTCTCCTCTATATAGAAAAGTTTACTGTCACAGACACACTTTTACCATCACGTATACTGTAAATGCTGACAGGCAAAGAAAGCCTTACCATTTTTCCTTGTATAGCTAACGACTGTGATCTTTAGTTTACAGACTGACATAATTGCAGCCCTGTATAATTACATTTAGACATGTCAGGACATTCTTTGAATGCAATAATCATCACCCGTACATTTTAATGGATTTGGACCAAAGTTTTCGACTCACTTAAATGATGCACAATGCTATTGTAATACCCCTAGCTAGAACCTTTCTATGTTTTATTGTATAATACCACAATGAAGGAATCATTTGAAAAATGACAAGGCTTGAATAAGTGATAAGTTGATTAGAGTTGTCTTCTAATTGAGGGGGGAATAATAATATGGTGAGGCTGTAGTGTCTCACCTTGGTCTTCCACACTCCCATTTCCACCACAGTAAGGTATTAGTCTGTCCCTCCCATTTCCACCACAGTAAGGTATTAGTCTGTCCCTCCCATTTCCACCACAGTAAGGTATTAGTCTGTCCCTCCCATTTCCACCACAGTAAGGTATTAGTCTGTCCCTCCCATTTCCACCACAGTAAGGTATTAGTCTATCCCCCCCATTTCCACCACAGTAAGGTATTAGTCTATCCCTCCCATTTCCACCACAGTAAGGTATTAGTCTATCCCTCCCATTTCCACCACAGTAAGGTATTAGTCTGTCCCTCCCATTTCCACCACAGCAAGGTATTAGTCTGTCCCTCCCATTTCCACCACAGTAAGGTATTAGTCTGTCCCTCCCATTTCCACCACAGTAAGGTATTAGTCTATCCCTCCCATTTCCACCACAGCAAGGTATTAGTCTGTCCCTCCCATTTCCACCACAGCAAGGTATTAGTCTGTCCCTCCCATTTCCACCACAGCAAGGTATTAGTCTGTCCCTCCCATTTCCACCACAGTAAGGTATTAGTCTGTCCCTCCCATTTCCACCACAGCAAGGTATTAGTCTGTCCCTCCCATTTCCACCACAGCAAGGTATTAGTCTGTCCCTCCCATTTCCACCACAGCAAGGTATTAGTCTGTCCCTCCCATTTCCACCACAGCAAGGTATTACAGTCTATCCTTCCCATTTCCACCACAGTAAGGTATTACAGTATCCCTCCCATTTCCACCACAGCAAGGTATTAGTCTGTCCCTCCCATTTCCACCACAGCAAGGTATTACAGTCTATCCTTCCCATTTCCACCACAGTAAGGTATTACAGTATCCCTCCCATTTCCACCACAGCAAGGTATTAGTCTGTCCCTCCCATTTCCACCACAGCAAGGTATTACAGTCTATCCTTCCCATTTCCACCACAGTAAGGTATTACAGTATCCCTCCCATTTCCACCACAGCAAGGTATTAGTCTGTCCCTCCCATTTCCACCACAGCAAGGTATTACAGTCTATCCTTCCCATTTCCACCACAGTAAGGTATTACAGTATCCCACCCATTTCCACCACAGCAAGGTATTAGTCTGTCCCTCCCATTTCCACCACAGCAAGGTATTACAGTCTATCCCTCCCAGCTCCATCAATCCAAGGTATTACCGTCTATCCCTCCCAGCTCCATCAATCCAAGGTATTACAGTCTATCCCTCCCAGCTCCATCAATCCAAGGTATTACAGTCTATCCCTCCCATTTCCACCACAGTAAGGTATTAGTCTGTCCCTCCCATTTCCACCACAGTAAGGTATTACAGTCTATCCCTCCCATTTCCACCACAGCAAGGTATTACAGTATCCCTCCCATTTCCACCACAGCAAGGTATTACAGTCTATCCCTCCCATCTCCATCAATCCAAGGTATTACAGTATCCCTCCCATTTCCACCACAGCAAGGTATTAGTCTGTCCCTCCCATTTCCACCACAGCAAGGTATTACAGTATCCCTCCCATTTCCACCACAGTAAGGTATTAGTCTGTCCCTCCCATCTCCATCAATCCAAGGTATTACAGTATCCCTCCCATTTCCACCACAGCAAGGTATTAGTCTGTCCCTCCCATTTCCACCACAGTAAGGTATTACAGTCTATCCCTCCCATTTCCACCACAGTAAGGTATTACAGTATCCCTCCCATTTCCACCACAGCAAGGTATTAGTCTGTCCCTCCCATTTCCACCACAGTAAGGTATTACAGTCTATCCCTCCCATTTCCACCACAGTAAGGTATTACAGTCTATCCCTCCCATCTCCGTAATCATTGAAGGGGGATATTAGTTTAGTACCAGGTAGATTAATCCCAACAGTGTCATGGTGGCATTTGGGGGAAAACCTCATGGTGTATTTATTTATTTATTTTCATAATGCTGTGCTTGGCTGATATGGTACAATGGTTTGAAAGAAAAGCACTTCTGTTCTATTTTCACACAACGTTTTGCAGTTCTCTGAGGAATCCCTAGCACTTACAGGAATTCTCCTCATTCTTGCAGGAATTCTGGAATTTGGGGAACCGTTGTACCAAAAACCTGGAGATGGCGTTCTCTTTATTGATTATATAGACATGCATCCAATACAAATTGAGCTTCCACAGTGAAACATCACAACCCTGATAGGTTTAATGACTCTTTAGGGCACAGGGTACAGTATTGTTGGGTATAATGTAATTGTGTTTACACATCTACCTGTTTGGAGTGAAAGAGAGAGTCTGCAAATTTCCCCACTATGTACAGGGTGATGTGTGGTCATCATTCTGAGGAGAGTGAGAGAGTGCACCAGACACAGTGTCACTACTAATACACCGCCTGCTGATGTAGTTAGCCCACCTATTAACCACGGCTGTTGTTCTAAAGCAGTGGTTCCCAGCCTTTTACCCATGTACATTTTACCAGTAGGCCTATGGTCTCATGAGTACTCCCTGTGGATAGGCCAAGTTCCCCCTGTGGATAGGCCAAGTTCCCCTGGTTGGGAACCACTGTTCTAAAGCACTTCAGTATGTGGATTCTGTGAAAACCAAAGTGAACATGCATAAAACTGTCATCTGAAATGTCTGGCTTGTGGTTTTGAATGGGGATAGATGATGTGTTTCAAACCTCAAATAACCAAAGTATACATTTTTGGATTGAGGCGGTAACTTGGAGAGAAATGCAGTTGGTTATGAATTCTCACCATCTCAACCATTAGGTTAGTTTGGTGGGTTGGGGTGTGATCCTAGCAGCGAGATGTTGTGAACTTAGTAAGTGTGAATGAGTGAGCGTGTGCGTGTGTGTGTGAGAGAGTCAGAGCAGAGGATATGTGTCGTGAAGCACGGCAATGTTATATTGTGGAAAAAGAATATGGTATGTTGTAAATAACCTTAGATTATTTTACGGAACCGAGCAGAGGACTGTGCAATGAGATGAGGATACTCTTCTCATTATGTCATTATGAAGATAAGAATATAGTTTTCTTACGATGATCATTGATTATATTGTTATTGTGTTCTTATTCTTTTAATGAGAAAAGGTTTATTTGATCATAGAATACATAATCAGTGTAGATATTTGGATTTTATGTTTATCATTTGTTTTCTCTGATGATGAAAGGGGCTCTTCCATATTCATTGTCAGAAGAAGCATGGATATGTTGCCATGGAAGGGCTAATAGGTTGGTCGTGAAGTCGCCTCTTGTCCCATTTTATATTTCGCAATAACTGTTGTACTACGCAATAACAAGTTGTACAGTACGTGATCCCTGTCCAAATTTACCAGTGGATTGAATACTTTATATCGAACACAAAAACAATGAAGTCACAACTTTAAGTAGAACAAAAAAAAGATACTGGAGACTGTTTTATTGCCCATTGTCACTTTTACATTTGGATTCAAATAGTGAGATTTTGATATCACTGTTGACAAAGCGCTTTGTTTTTTTTTATTGAGCCAAGAAACAAGAAACTTCTTGTAGTTTTCAGTATTGATAAAACTGTTTGACATTTCTTTATAAAGCAAAACAAGTTCAATTCTAAGGTGTAGTGTATGTGCCGAGGTTAAGACGATGTTCTTCAGTTGTCAAGGAGAGTTGGATTACAGATTGGACAATGCAATTAGGACAATGCAATGAGACTTGGTTTTGAAGCAGCTTTACCATACAGCCCAGCATATCTAATGGGCATGAGATGTGTTGATGAGGTTGAAAAGGTATGAACATGTACTGTAAACTGGTGTGTGTGTGTGTGTGTGTATACATATGTAGGTACTGTACTGTAAAACATACCATTTGAAAAGGAATTTAAACAAACACAAGCAATACATTTGGCAAATGTCTGATGCAGAAGCCTGCCAAACAAGTTGGTGCTCTGATAGCATTTAGGAATGGTATGTTATGCGGAGGCTACAGTCCACAGCATTGTGATATGATGTTTTTCCTATAGTTGGTTGGGAAAACAGGGCCATATTCAGTAGGTATAACACTACAGGAAGTTGCAGATATAAATGGAATGTAGCCTATGGAGCAACCAACACATTAGACTGGCATTTTTCTCTGACACGTTCTTCATGGCTGCACATCTGAATATGTTTTAGATCTGTGTGTATATTGTATGAATATGTAAATGCTCAAGATGTTTTGTGAAGAGAATGTTTAGTTTGATAGGCTCCGTCCACTGTGTGTAAAAACTGGATTTGGATATTCAAAAGCTCTTTGGATTGGGGCAATAGTTATTATTTTTCCCATCTGAGCAGCGGTTTGGAAAGGACTACAGTGTAAATTGTCAAGTGAAATACCATGCCATCATAAACCTGTGGTTATTATATCGGTGACACACTGAAATACCACGCCATCATGAACCTGTGGTTATTATATCGGTGACACACTGAAATACCACGCCATCATAAACCTGTGGTTATTATATCGGTGACACACTGAAATACCACGCCATCATGAACCTGTGGTTATTATATCGGTGACGCACTGAAATACCACGCCATCATAAACCTGTGGTTATTATATCGCACTGAAATACCACGCCATCATGAACCTGGTTAAATACCACTGAAATACTGAAATACCATCATGAACCTGTGGTTATTATATCGGTGAACCTGTGGTTATTATACACTGAAATACCACGCCATCATGAACCTGTGGTTATTATATCGGTGACGCACTGAAATACCACGCCATCATGAACCTGTGGTTATTATATCGGTGACGCACTGAAATACCACGCCATCATGAACCTGTGGTTATTATATCGGTGACGCACTGAAATACCACGCCATCATGAACCTGTGGTTATTATATCGGTGACGCACTGAAATACCACGCCATCATGAACCTGTGGTTATTATATCGGTCACTGAAATACCACGCCATCATGAACCTGTGGTTGACGCACTTATATGAACCTGTGGTGACGCACTGAAATACCACGCCATCATGAACCTGTGGTTATTATATCGGTGACGCCGAACCACTGAAATGAACCCACGCCATCATGAACCTGTGGTTATTATATCGGTCGGAAATACCACGCCATCATGAACCTGTGGTTATTATACGGTGCACTGAAATACCACGCCATCATGAACCTGTGGTTATTATATCGGTGACGCACTGAAATACCACGCCATCATGAACCTGTGGTTATTATACCACGCCATCGGTGACGCACTGAAATACCACGCCATCATGAACCTGTGGTTATTATATCGGTGACGCACTGAAATACCACGCCATCATGAACCTGTGGTTATTATATCGGTGCCGCACTGAAATACCACGCCATCATGAACCTGTGGTTATTATATCGGTGACGCACTGAAATACCACGCCATCATGAACCTGTGGTTATTATATCGGTGACGCACTGAAATACCACGCCATCATGAACCTGTGGTTATTATATCGGTGACGCACTGAAATACCACGCCATCATGAACCTGTGGTTATTATATCGGTGACGCACTGAAATACCACGCCATCATGAACCTGTGGTTATTATATCGGTGACGCACTGAAATACCACGCCATCATGAACCTGTGGTTATTATATCGGTGACGCACTGAAATACCACGCCATCATGAACCTGTGGTTATTATATCGGTGACGCACTGAAATACCACGCCATCATGAACCTGTGGTTATTATATGGTTTGAGTTGAGCGCACTGAAATACCACCCATTCTGGGGTAGTGAAATACCACGCCATCATGAACCTGTGGTTATTATATCTGAAATACCACGCCATCATGAACCTGTGGTTATTATATCAGATGGATCATGAAGATACAGCGAAAAAATCATGAAGTTATTATAGACGCACTGGAAATACCACAGCCATCATATTTGCTCCCTTCTTTATGACTTGTCAAGCAAAATACGCCAATCATATTTGCTTTATGAAGCAAAATAAATCACGCAAATACCACGCCATCATATCGGTGACGCACTGAAATACCACGCCATGCTTTATTTCTTCACAACTACATACATTTAGTCAGACAATATAAGAAAATATTTACAGTCATGACAGTCACTGTAATGTTTGCTCCTGTATTTACCCACTCTTTTGAGTGTCTGAATCTTTTAATGTAACTGTACTACAAACACTTATCTACAAATAATGCCATTCGGAATAGTATTTTATGAATGTAATTATCCTCCTGAGGTTTGATTTAGCCAAAGTTTCACTTCAAGTAAATGGCCGTGTATTAATGGTCTTCAGCACATCACGATTCTAGCTCACCCCAGTGAATTGGGAGGATTAAGACCATAATACTATAGAGAGATGATTTTGATTCATTTAACACAACCTGAGGAACTTGGTTATATGAGCTGTTAGTATATTCCCCATTAAAGAAGAATTCATTTTAAAGGCAAAACATTTACAAACCACAATTTTGATCATTTGATTACAGCACTGGTTGTGTAATTCTCCTTTTATAAAAAAGATTTTGGTGATATAACGCTATGCTATATTGTCCGCATCTGTACATTTAAAATGTTATTACCTTTTGACTGGATTTATTAAGATATTTCATAGTCTCTATCGGTTGATATACTGTTAATCAACAAACAAATGTGTACAACACAGCTATAAATGCACGCCTCAATGTGTATTGTAAAAGAGCTTTGCTTTTGGTTGCCATCAGCTTTTGCCTCAGTCCAATACCAAAGTTATCTGCAATATTGCATGATATGATTCTTCCGAACTTTGCTCAGAAGCTGTCAAATTGCTCTGTGTGTCTTTAAGTCAGCCATTTCCTTCCAAGTAACTGCAAACTATAAATTGCTTTATTGAGTCCACATACAGTGCTGTGAAAGTCTTTGCCCCTTTCTGATTTTCTCTATTTTTGACATTGAATGTTACCAGATCTTCAACCAAAACTTGAGTGAAGAAATAACGCAACAATTACATATATTGTTTATTTAATAAACAAAGTTATGCAACACCCAATGCCCTGTGTAAAAAAGTAATTGCCCTCTTACACTCAATAACTGGGTGTGCCTCCTTTAGCTACATTGACTGCAACCAAACACTTCATATAGTTGTTGATCAGTCTCTCACATCGCTGTGGAG
Organism: Oncorhynchus keta; assembly: GCF_023373465.1. NCBI lineage: Eukaryota > Metazoa > Chordata > Actinopteri > Salmoniformes > Salmonidae > Oncorhynchus > Oncorhynchus keta. The sequence goes on from NC_068447.1 coordinate 14,499,852, forward strand.
GAATGTTGTCCCCCTCTTCCGTTGAGAACTGCTCTAACTCTGGCATTTGTTGATTTTCAAATATGAACTGCTCATTTCAGGTCCTGCCACAACATTTCAATCAGGATCAGGTCTGAACTTTGACTAGAACATTCTAAAACTTCAAATTAGTTGCTTTTCAACTATTCGGATGTAGACATGTTTTTTGGATCATTGTCTTGCTGCATAACCCAGCTGTGCTTCAGCTTCAATTCACGGACGGCTGGCCTGACATTCTCCTGATACAGAGCAGGATTTATGGTTCCTTCAATGATGGCAAGTCATCCAGGTCCTGAGGCAGCAAAGTATCCCCAAACCATCACACTACCACCATCATGCTTGACCGTTGGTAAGAGGTTCTTACTGTGGAATGCAGTGTTTGGTTTTCGGCAGACATAACGGGACCCATGTCATCCAAAAAGTTATTATTTTGAGTCATCTGTCCGTAGAGCATCTCGATGGTCATCCAGGTATTTATTTGGCAAACTTGAGTCAACCTTTTTGGAGGACATGGGTCCCATTATGTCTGGCGAACACCAAACACTGCATTCCACAGTAAGAACCTCTTACCAACGGTCAAGCGTGGTGGTGGTAGTGTGATGGTTTGGGGATGCTTTGCTGCCTCAGGACCTGGATGACTTGTCATCATTAGAGGAACAATGCTCTGTATCAGAGAATTCTACAGGAGAATGTCAGGCCATCCATCCGTAAGCTGAAGCGCAGCTGGATCATGCAGCAAGACAATGATCCATAGCACACAATCAAGTCTATATTAAAATGGTTGAAAAGCAACACATTTTATGTTTTGGAATGGCCTAGTCAAAGTCCAATCCAACCTAATCCTGATTGAGTTGTTGTGGTAGGACTTGGAACGAGCAGTTCATGCATGAAAACCCACAAATGTTGCTGAGTTAAAGCAGTTCTGCATGGAAGAGTGGGCCAAAATTGCTTCACAGCGATGTGAGAGACTGATCAACAACTGCATGAAGCGTTTTGTTACAATCATTGCAGCTAAAGGTGGCACAACCGATTGTTGAGTGTAAGGTGGCACAACCAGTTGTTGAGTGTACGGTGGCACAACCAGTTGTTGAGTGTACGGTGGCACAACCAGTTGTTGAGTGTACGGTGGCACAACCAGTTGTTGAGTGTACGGTGGCACAACCAGTTGTTGAGTGTACGGTGGCACAACCAGTTGTTGAGTGTACGGTGGCAATTACTTTTTTTACACAGAGGCATTAAGCGTTTCATAACTTTATTAAATAAGTATCAAAGTGTTATTTGTGTACACAGGTTTTGGTTGAAGATCTGATAACATTCAATATCAAAAATATGCAAAAATGTAAAGAAATCAGAAAAGGGGCTAATACTTTTCACGGCACTGTACTTGTTACGATTTAAGTATGGAAAAGTATCTTGAATATATAAATGTTGTAAGATGTTAATTCTATGTATTCAAAAATATATAGCTCAATAAAGTTGTACATTTCTCAAGATTGTTATCTGGTTTGTGGTGTTATTCAATATTGTGTATCACATTTAAATAAATTCTGGGCTCCTGAAAGGACTGAACTTATCTAATATATAAACTTTTTGAAAGCTCATATTCTGAGCTAGCCATTAAAAAAGTCCACCGATAATTGAGTCTGAAAAACTCTTCAACTGAAACTGTCACTCTGACCATTATTTGCGTTGTTTGTTTCTATGTTTTGGTTGGTCAGGGTGTGATATGAGTGGGCATTCTATGTTGCATGTCTAGTTAGTCTGTTTCTATGTGTTTTGGCCTGATATGGTTCTCAATCAGAGGCAGGTGTTTGTCGTTGTCTCTGATTGGGAACCATATTTAAGTAACCTGTGTTGTATTGTGGTTTGTGGGTTATTGTCTATGTGATGTTGCATGTTAGCACTCTGTTTCTATAGCGGTCACGTTCGTCTGGTTAGTTAGTTTGTTTGTTTTAGTGTATTTCGTGTTTTTTTCCCGTCTTCATTAAATCATGCTTCACACCCGCTGCGCTTTGGTCCGCTTCTTACGACGATCATTACAGAATAACCCACCAACAATGGACCAAGCAGCGTGGTAACGGCCAGCAGCAGCAGCAAAGAACGCAGGACTCATGGACTTGGGAGGAGATTCTGGACGGTGAAGGACCCTGGACACAGCCAGGGGAATATTGCCGCCCCAAAGCAGAGGAGGCAGCACGGCAGTGTGGCTGGAAGCCCGAGTGGCAGCCCCAAAAATTTCTTGCTGGTTGGGCATACGGGGATTGTGGTGAAGCCAGGTAGGAGACCTGCACCAACCTCCCGTGCTTACCGGAGAGAGAGAGATCGGGCAGGCACCGTGTTATGCGGTGGAGCGCACTGTGTCCCAGGTGCTGTGCATAGCCCGGTGAGGTACATTCTAGCTCGTATCGGCCGGGCTAGAGTGGGCATCGAGCCAGGTGCCATGAAGCCGGCTTTACGCATCTGGTCTCCAGTGCGTCTCCTCGGGGCGGTGTACATGGCACCAGCCTTACGCATGGTGTCCCCGGTTCGCCAGTGCGGGCTATTCCACCTTGCCGCACTGGCCTGGCTACCGGGAGCATTCAACCAGGTAAGGTTGGGCAGGCTCGGTGCTCAAGAGCTCCAGTGCGCCTGCACGCACCAGCCCTCCGGTGGCAGCCCCCCGCACCAGGCTGTCTCTCCGTCTCATCCCTACAGGTGCTCCCGTCTGTCCTGAGCCGCCAGAGTCTCCCGTCTGTCCTGAGCCGCCAGAGTCTCCCGTCTGTCCTGAGCCGCCAGAGTCTCCCGTCTGTCCTGAGCCGCCAGAGTCTGAGCCCCGTCTGTCCTGAGCCGCCAGAGTCTCCCCGTCTGTCCTGAGCCGCCAGAGTCTCCCTGAGCCGCCAGAGCCCCCGGCCTGTCTGTCCTGAGCCGCCAGAGTCTCCCGTCTGTCCTGAGCCGCCAGAGTCTCCCGTCTGTCCTGAGCCGCCAGAGTCTCCCGTCTGTCCTGAGCCGCCAGAGTCTCCCGTCTGTCCTGAGCCCAGAGTCTCCCGTCTGTCCTGAGCCGCCAGAGTCTCCCGTCTGTCCTGAGCCGCCAGAGTCTCCCGTCTGTCCTGAGCCGCCAGAGTCTCCCGTCTGTCCTGAGCCGCCAGAGTGAGCCGCCAGAGTCTCCCGTCTGTCCTCTCCCGTCTGTCCTGAGCCGCCAGAGTCTCCCGTCTGTCCTGAGCCGCCAGAGCCGTCAGCCAGCCAGGAGCCGCCAGAGCCAGAGGCGCTCCTCAGTCTAGTGGGGCCTTTAATTAGGGTCTTAGACTCAAGGTCGGAGACGAGGGTCGTCACTCTAAAGAGGCCCTTGAAGAGGGCAATGACTATGGTGGAGTGGGGTCCACGTCCCGCACTGCGGCCAGATGCCCACCCAGACCCTCCCCTATAGGTTTAGGTTTTGCGGCCGGAGTCCGCACCTTAGAGGGGGGTGGGGTACTGTCACACACACTCTGACCATTATTTGCGTTGTTTGTTTCTATGTTTTGGTTGGTCAGGGTGTGATATGAGTGGGCATTCTATGTTGCATGTCTTGTTAGTCTGTTTCTATGTGTTTTGGCCTGATATGGTTCTCAATCAGAGGCAGGTGTTTGTCGTTGTCGTTGTCGCTGATTGGGAACCATATTTAGGTAGCCTGTGTTGTATTGTGGTTTGTGGGTTATTGTCTATGTGATGTTGCATGTTAGCACTCTGTTTCTATAGCTTTCACGTTCGTCTGGTTAGTTTGTTAGTTTGTTTTAGTGTATTTTATGTTTTTTTTTCCCCCCCGTCTTCATTAAATCATGCTTTCACACCACGCTGCGCTTTGGTCCGTTTCTTACGACGATCGTGACAGAAACAGAATATTTGAAAATATGACCTTGTAATCCGAACCATCAATTTAAACATGTTTATTTTCTTCACAGACTGAATTTAACACCAAGGAAACTTTTTTTTTACGATGAAATTGGCCCCAACTCCCAACAGTTCCCAGTGTCCCCTAAATCAGACACATTCCTTCATATGATGTGGGAGTGCCCTGCAGTTAAATGCTTCTGGGGCAAAGTTACAAAATTCAGTTTGAAGTACATACATTTAAATATTCAATGCTTTTCATCTATAGTTACTTAACGATGATAACTCATTGAATCTCTCAATCAGTCAGAGCAGATTACTGCTGGCACCACCTCACTTTCTCCCATTTGGGGCAGCAGGGTTGCCTAGTGGTTAGAGCGTTGGACTAGTACCCGGAAGGTTGCAAGTTCAAACCCCCGAGCTGACAAGATACAAATCTGTCGTTCTGCCCCTGAACAGGCAGTTAACCAACTGTTGAAAATAAGAATTTGTTCTTAACTGACTTGCCTGGTTAAATAAAGGTAAAATAAAAAATGTAACCAGTGGATACAGTTACTATTCAAAGTTATAACAGAATTATCAACACCACTGCAGTCAGGTCAAGGTGCTATGAAGGAACAATTGTGCCCTGGACAAATATACTTGACTCTGTAAAGAACAATCTCAGCTTAAGCCCAACACATACAAACTTTAGACTTTTGTTATTTTCTTTGCTTTCAGGGGTGGGGTGGTACTGATCGTTGTGGGGGAGGGCGGGGGGAATGTAAGGGGAGACATGGGATGGATTGGTGGGCGCGGGATTGATACGCAACTTCAGTTGCTAGGTGGGATGGGAAGGGGTGGAAGGCATGCTTTCTTCGGGCCTGGGAAGTGTGTGTGTGTGTGTGTGTGTGTGTGGGGGGTATATTTGTGTGCATTTCTTTCATTGTTTTTTTGTACATGTAACCCTCCGGAAAAATGTTTTAAACTCAATAAAAAGTTGTTAATTTTTGGGGGGTATATCTGATCAATCATGAGTTGACTGGGAATCTTCACAGACCGGTTCACCTGCTGAACTTCTTTTTAGATACAATAAAACAATTTTACAGATAACAGATACAGTTGATATATTCAAGATGAAGAGATTTTATCTTATAATAATATGTCCCAATCAATGATTTATAGTGAACAAAAATATAAACGCAACATGGAAAGTGTTGGTCCTATGTTTCATGAGTTGAAATAAAAGATCTCAGAAATGTTCCATACTCACAAAAATCTTATTTCTCCCAAATTTTGTGCACAAATTTGTTTACACCCCTGTTAGTGAGCATTTCTCCTTTGCCAAAATAATCCACCTGACAGGTGAGACAAATCAAGAAGCTGATTAAATAGCATGATCATTACACAAATGTGCTGGGGACAAAATAAAAGACCACTCTAAAATGTGCAGTTTTGTCAGACAACACAATGCTACAGGTGACTCAAGTTTTGAGGGAGTGTGCAATTGGCATACTGACTGCAGGAATGTCCACCAGAGCTGTTGCCAGAGAATGTAATGTTAATTTGTCTACCATAAGCCACCTCCAACTTCATTTTAGAGAATTTGGCAGTAAGTCCAACCAGCCTCACAACCGCAGACCACGTGTAACCACGCCAGCCCAGGACCTCCACATCCGGCTTCTTCAACTGCGTTATCGTCTGAGGCCAACCACCCGTACAAATGATGAAACTGTTGTATTGCACAACCAAATAATTTTGTCAGAAACCATCTCAGTGAAGCTCATCTGCGTGTTCGTCATCCTCACCAGGGTCTTGACCTGACTGCAGTGGGCAAATGGGCAAATACTCACCTTCGATGGCCACTGGCACGTCGGCGAAGTGTGCTCTTCACGGATGAATCAAGGTTTCTACTGTATTGGGCAGATGGCAGACAGTGTGTATGGTGTTGTGTGGGCAAGCGGTTTGCTGAAGTCAACTATTTGACCGAGATAGTTTGTGTGTATGCATTGATATGTAGGCTACGTGTGCCTTTTTAAAAATGCATGTAGTTCTGTCCTTGACCTGTTCTTGTCTATTGATGTTCTGTATTATGTCATTCTGTATTATGTTTCATGTTTTGTGTGGACCCCAGGAAAAGTAGCTGCTGCTTTTGCAACAGCTAATGGGGATCCTAATAAAATACCAAACATACCAAAAAACTGATGCCACTATGGTGACGGTGGGGTTATGGTATGGGCAGGCATTAAGCTACGGACAACAAAAACAATTGCATTTTATCGATGGCAATTTGAATCCATCACCTCATGTTTCAGCATGATAATGCACAGCTCCAAGAAGCAAGGATCTGTACACATTTCATAGAAGCTGAAAATGGCCCAGTTATCCTATGACCTGCATACATACTCAGCAGACTTTTGTTTTTTTATAATCAGCAGACATGTCCCTCATTGAGCGTGTTTGGGATGATCTGGATCGATGTGTATGACAGAGTGTTCCAGTTCCCGTCAATATCCAGCAACTCCACATGGTCATTGAAGAGGAGAGGGACAACATTCCACAGGCCACAATCAACAGCCTGGTCAACTGTATGTGAAGGAGATGTGTTATGCTGCACACCAGATACTGACTGGGGGGGTTGTGACCAATAGATGCATATTTGTATTCCCAGTCATGTGAAATCCATATATTAGGACCTAATTAATGTATTACGCGGGTTGCGTTTATATTTTTGTTCAATGTATATACAGTATACACTAGATGACTGACAGAGGGCGCTGTGTTGAAGCCACCGTGCCTCCATCTTGGCTCTACTGTAAAACATATTTTGGAAGTTATATAGAAATGCATTTATTAATCTCTACAAGCTTTTTTTGTCCAGGTTTATTATATTACAGGCCTCTTAATTCATACGTTTAAATTATATTTTTATGTGAGAAAAAAAATATATACAAACCTTAAAATATACTATTTTGAGATGACTAATGTTATTTTCCCTACTACAACACAAAACTATGTAAATATATATAATTTTGTCCAGGGTTTATATGCATCATTTATCCCAAAACAAAATTTGCCTCGTCTATTCTTTGTAAATACAACCCATATTTATGCTTATTCATTTTATCTTGTGTCATTTAACTATTTGTACATTGTATATATATATATATAATATGACATTTGTAATGTCTTTACTGTTTTTAAACTTCTGCATGTGTATAATGTTTACTGTTAATTTGTTGTTTTTCACTTTATATATTCACTTTGTATGTTGTCTACCTCACTTGCTTTGGCAATGTTAACACATGTTTCCCATGCCAATAAAGCCCTTGAATTGAATTGAATTGGTGGGGAATGATGGTCGATGACATCTGGGATCAACTTCGTTACCTTGCTTGAGCAAATTCGAATCACTCACTGGTCACTCGTCATGTAATGCCTGATTATTTTCAAAATGGAAGCGCAGAAGACTGCACGTGAACTTTTCACTGAAGCAGTGAGAGCAGTCCTAGAAACGTGGCCTGTTTTACAGGTAGGTGAATATTTAATATATCAAACACTGTATATTCGAGCACAGGCTCTAATGGTGTAATTATTCAGTCGTAGATAGCAATAAGGACATTCATGGGCCGTGCTGATAGCTAGCTGTAGTTGTTGGACTGTGCTGTTTGGTTAGCTAGCTCTATAGCGACAACGTTATAAGCGTGTCAGCTTCCTAGAGATCTAATTAAGTAGTATACCGATGTTTGTAGTTACGTGTGTAACAAATAGTGTACAAACGTTGTTTTGCAGATCGCAGTTGATAATGGATTTGGAGGCGTGTACGGCCAACAGAAGGCAGATTGGATGGTGGATGTGGTCCAACAATATTTTCATGACAACGGTAACCTGACCCATGATTTCCATACATGGCCTAACGTCACCCAAATGCTTTTTGTATTATTATATACGTCGCATCTTCTTCTTTGCGTTACCACACAACTGCTAGTATGAAGCACCCGTGTCTGCTCAGTTCAGGTTACTTGTTGACATGCTGAACAGTCCCAGGCAGACTTTCAGTTCAATCTAATTGAAACTTATTTTACAGCAAACCTGCAGCCAGATGAAGTGGAGGACTACATTGCAGACCTTATGAACAATGAGTTTGATACAGTGGTGGATGATGGCAGTTTACCTCAGGTGCACATTTAGTTTTCAATTCAGACATTTAAAATGTCAACACACAATATTGGGGCAACCTGAAGGTCTGTTTCATTTTCAAGTAAGCGCATTCTTAATGTCAAAATGTCTCTAAATCAATGCTTTTTTCATTGATCAGGTGGCACAGAAGGTTAGCCAGATCTTTACACAGTGTCAACAAGGAAAGCTTGCAGAGGTCAAAGATCAGATAGTCAAACTTAACAAGAGTGCAGAACGAGCCAAGGTCACACACCAACCAAACGCTGAAGAGTGTAATGGCGATGAAACAGAGGTAAGGATTTTATTGGTATAAGATGTCAAATTGACTATTTGAATGCAAGTCAGTCGTGTCAATTCTGAAAAGGTTGTGATTGAGGCATTGTAAATCTTGTCATTGTAATCTAGTTCATGGAGTGTGAAGCAGCAACGTCAACAACCCCCCCGCGTAGATCGGCACCCAAACAGACAGATCAACCCCAGTCTCAAGAGGAAAACGATGGTTGGACGACAGTGGTGCGCAGGAAGTGACATTACTGTGGAAGTGCTGAGTGAATTGGGATTTTACTGCCTCCGTTTTGTTTTATACGTGTCTCTACGATGGTTCTGTCATATTGGGAGGACGGACATATGTTCTGATGAAAACCTGGACACGTTAACCTATACCTCGAGTTCACATTTATGCAGGTGTCAAGAGGTCACTCTTATTAGGGCATCTTCTGAGGAACTGTCACTGTTTACAGGAATTTCATTGTTTTTGGTACATGGAAATCCAGTTCAGTAGCGATTTAAATAACCATCTATAGTGTGTATATATATATATACATCACTCACCTACAATGCCGAGGCAGGCCCCCACCCCTCTGAGGGGTTGGGTTAAATGCGGAAGATATCAGTTGAACAACTGACTAGGTATCCCCTTTCCAATAGTATGTATTACTGAGTAAGGGATAGTGCTCCATTGCACTGATCCATGTTCTATTTTCATATCAAAGTGATAGAGGTCTACCTGCTACAACATGTTTATTTACAGTATAGTCGGCAGTGCTGAATATAAAACTTAAAACAGCCAACTTAAGAATGGTGAATTTATTTAATGTACTCAATTCACCATCTCTTGGCCGCATGACAGTGGCATACAGTACTCTGAATCTGGTTTAAAGATTTATTTCTGAAGAATACAGGTTGTAAGATATCTGGCCTTTCTTTCAGTCATGTTTAAACACATTTTATGTTCACAAAATAAGCATTCCACATACAGTTTGGCGACATGTATAAAACAAAGTGAAGGATTTTTTTTGTAGACTTTTTTTGTACACCTGGCATATCAAGGCACTATTTTAACAAATGTGACTCAGCACAATGAGAAGTAGATCATCCATTTTAAAACAAACTACAGATATCATATTCATCCCAACCATTTATAGAACCTGTAATGCTGCTTTAATAAATACAAAGAATCTGTAGATTTAGGTTAATGCTACTTATGTGCTCAGAGTAATGGTAACGTCAGTTTATATTAACTTTAGATAAATACTCAACGTTTCATTTAGAAAAGATCTCCATCTAGGCTGAGAATAACCACACTGACTTAGTGGTACAGTATGGACTCAGTGGTATACATTAAAGGTTAGACGCATGGTAGTTGTGTTGTGGTGGTGGACAGTAGTCTACAAGTTGAGCCAGGGGTGCTGCAAACACTGAGCGGCAGTGGCTCTCTTCTCTGGTGTGACGTCCAGCATGGTGAGGAGGAAGTCACTGAACTGGGCCGCCTGCTCCAGTGGCCACTCATACTTCTCCAACAGCACCTCAAACAGACCCCATGGCTTCAGGTTGGCTATGTGCCTCAGCTCACCTTCAGGAGGGAAAACAATACATTGTTCCAGTGAGCTAAACATTAAACCACAGAAATAGGGACATCGTCTCTCAGAACATCATTTTGGGGGCTGCCGAGTGGCGTAGCACTAAGGCACTGCATCTCAGTGCTAGAGGCGTCAATACAGACCAGGCTGTATCACAACCGGATGTGATTGGGATTCCCATAGGGTGGCGCACAATTGGGTTAGGGTTTAACTTCATTGTAAATAAGATTTTTTTCTTTAACTGCCCCGAACTTGCCGAGTTAAATAATAACTCCTATTAGGCACCATACAGATGTGCTAGTCATTTTGAGGATATTTCTGTCGACATCTGTTCTAGGAACACTGAAGGAAAATATATTGTGGTACTCTAAGCAGATGAGTAATACGAGACAGGACATGTTACAGTACTACAATTCACATCTAAATCAGTCTGATATTTCTTGTTGACACGTTGCTCAACGAGGCATTTTTCTCTTGAACCACAGACTATTCTGTGACATAGCTTTTACATACAGTACAAAACCATTACGGATACATTGACTTTTTTTGCACCTATTTTACTGCCAGACTTACCTCGCCTGTCAAAGTATTCTCGTGAATATCTCCCAGACAGAGCAAAAGGGGGCGGAATGGCTCCCATTAACTCAATGATGTGTGCAATGTGATCTGAGAGAACAAAAGAGAGCATTAAGTCCCTGTTAAATTCTCATTAAAATAACTCACTATGTAACAATTTACAAATGAATGGCTTCCTGTTCTGTGTGGAATCAGAAATTGTCTAGCTCGAACAGCTTATTTACATACAAAACCTCTTTGTGGACCCCCAGTTCAGGTATTTCACAATTTTGTTGTAGTCCTGAACAAGCTCACCTGATTCACCTCGTAAGGGCTTTTTGATAAGTTGCCTATTGGAATCAGGTGTGCTAGCCCTGGAATAGATCAAATCCCTGGAATGGCTGGCATCCCCGGTTAAGAGGTTTGAGAACCACAGGCCGAGACGAGTACAGATCCCTCAAACTCAACTGTGGACCTCGAAGTCAGTTCCACTGCATTGTTCCCATCTAAAATCAGGGATTGATGTAGACCTGGGACACCAGGTGGGTGCAACTAGTCATCAGAGATGCTCTCTTGTTTTGAAAGAAAAAAAGTCATTTTGTCCATTAAAATAACATCAGAAAGTTTAATTAAATAGTACCATCAAAACACCAGTCTCAACGTCAGTGAAGTGGCGACTCCTGGATGCTGGCTTCTTAGCAGAGTGGCAAAGAAAGTCATCTCTCAGACTGGCCAATAAAAAGAAAAAAATATGGGTGAAAGAACAGACACTGGACAGACTAAATCTGCCTAGAAGGCCAGCATCCCGGAGTCACCTCTTCACTGTTGACGTTGAGACTGGTGTTTTGAGAGTACTATTTAATGAAGCTATCAGTTGAGGACTTGTGAGACGTCTGTTTCTCAAACTAGACACTAATGTACTGGTCCTCTTGCTCAGTTGTGCACCGGGGCCTCCCATTCCTCTTTCTATTCTGGTTAGAGACAGTTTCTTGGCAATTTCTAGCATGGAATAGCCTTCATAGAATAGCCTTAATTTCTCAGTACAAGAATAGGCTGACTAGTTTCAGATACTCAACTAGTCTAAAGGCCTGTTTTGTTGCTTCTTTAATCAGAACAGTTTTCAGCTGTGCTAATAATTGCAAAAGGGTTTTCTAATGATCAATTCACCTTTTAAAAATTATAAACTTGGATTAGCTAACAACATGCCATTGGAATATGAGTGATGGTTGCTGATAAATGTAGATATTCCATTTAAAAAAATCAGCATTAACATTTACAACATTAACGTCTACATTGTATTTCTGATCAATTTGATGTTATTTTAAAATGGACAAATATGTTGACCCCAAACTTAAAAAAAAAAAAAAAAATATGGGGTATTGGAAATGTAGACAATTACATTGATGGAAGCAACAATCTGCAAAATTAAAGCTGATCCACCCTTTTATTATTATTTGAATACCCCTGGTACAGACCTTCATCTCTAGTGTAGTCCTCTCCTGAGTGGGGCTCGAACAGGTAGTCCCCTGTAGCCAACTCAAACGCCTGCAACAAAAATGTCACGTTGATCAAAAATACAATCCACAGAAGGGCAACGTTACAGTGGGAGATCTCAGACGAAACAGGACACATACATAGGATGATGTGAAGAAGGTGGTGGTTTGAGTGGTCCGTCACGGTTTCCTAGCTTACCATGCAGGCTACGCTCCAGATGTCTGCTGGAGTGCCGTATTCTGCCCCTATCAACACCTCCAGGGCACGGTACTGACGTGTCTGGATGTCTTCTGTGAAGTGTTTGTGCTGGGGAAGTAGGGGGGGCTGATTAACACCATGCTGTTCTGTACCATCTCCACACATCACAAGAGAACAGCTCCAAGTCCAGGTTATCATGAGAACCAAAACATACAGAGCTTTCCCTTCCCGCTGAAAACAGTCACTTACCACCCAACAGGCATTTCCCAGGTCTGCTATCTTGATGCGTATTTTGTCAGCATTCTGTGGTTCCAGGGGATTGACCAGGAAATCTGCTGCGCTGAACACTAGAGTGACACAGACATACAATTTAGCTCATAATCACAACAACCTCACCATCTAAATACAGAGAACAGTAAGGCAACTGCATGCTGGTGCCAGATATACAACAGAAGTGACAGACAGGATCACAGACGAGAGAGATGCCTGTGAGATACTGACTGCTGGGGGACAGTCCGGAGCGTTGGCTGTCTCTCCCGGTGGAGTAGCCTGACAGGGTAGACAGTGCTGACTCAGACGTGGCTGACAGTATGGAGCCAGCAGACATCCCAGAGCCAGGGCTGCAGAAACGCATGGGGTTGTGGCCGTTCCAACCCTCCTCGATCCACAACGAGCCAGACTCCGGGTTGGCCTTGGTGTTAGCCGTGGACGAGACGTGGGTGTAGCAGTTCCCGTTTTCATTCCCCTTCACCACAGAGGAGTCTGGCAGAAGAAATGGTATCAACAACATATGGATTTAAAACAGAAACTCAACCAGGAAATACAGCTGCTACCAAATCACCGTTATGAAGGGATTGGCATTGCAGTGTCACTAGTAGAGGTGAACCACTCACTGTTGGCATTCCTCTCTGGGTCCCCAGCGTCGTCGTCCTGTCCGCAGGGGGTGCGTAGAGGGTTGGAAGGGTCTGGTGGAGAAGTCCCGTCCAGATCCTCCATCTTCTGAAGGTCCACCAGTCTCTCCTCCAGCAGACGCTGCTGCCGCTTGGCCTTCCTCTTCAGCTTCTTCTTCTTGTTCTTGGTCACCTTGCCGTTCTAGACACACAGATGGACATAGAGACAGATACAGGGTTAGGCCAGGACATCTGGAGCTTTCCCAATCATGATGCCAGCCTGACTGACCATGTGATGCTCCCTGACACGGTTGACTCCAGGGCACAGGACCAGAGGGTCCAACACAGAGTACATGCCCGGCAGAAAAATAGCAGAGTGTGCAGAAAGGAAGTACCAAACTGAGAAATATTAAATGTTAGCCCGTCTTCAGTCTCTCTCACACAACGAGTCTTCCTCAGACAGGTGAGCTTTAATACGTTGTAGTAATATTATGGAGTTCAGATGGCGTTAATAACTGTATCTACAATGGGGCTCAATTACATTTCACATGATTACTTTTGATTCTAATCCTCATTTCCATGGCAGAATCACTGCCCTACAACAAACAGAGTTTTGATTGCAAGTAAAACTTGTGGGCACGTAGGAAGCAGACTAAACATGATCCCGCCGCAACCTCTCTATATCCTGCTAGCTATTCTGAGCTCCAGCATGTTACCGTTGACAGTTCTCCAGTAGGTCTCTTACAGAAAGTCCATCCCATTTGACAGTATCCCTCAAAGCTGACCTGGTGAACTCACGCGCCCACGGCTGTCTGAACAGGCTTTGGCTCAGTGGGTTAGCTAGCTTTGCGGTGATCTGCTGAGGCAGCTAACGTGAGCCACGCCTGGAATTTGAGGAAGGGCCAACTGTACCACAAGGGATCAGATGGCATTCTGTTTTCCAACTGAATAACAGTGCTACGGCTTTAAACTTCCCCCAGCCATGGCCGGGGGAGGGCAACAGCACACGCTCCAGTTCAAAAGTCCTTGAGGTTGTTTATACCACTGCATATACTGTGGTATAAATTCAGTCACCAAGACCCCGTTCCCTCTCCTGTTTTACATGTCGTTTAGAAAGCCAACTACTGTTTTGACATGCAGAGACAGATGATACACTACCTGAGTAGGAGACGAACCACTAAAGACACACACACACCAACCATCACAACGCCAGAAAATCATCGTTAGGCAACATGATCACATCACACAAAAGCTGAGGTGAGTTATGATCAATGTTAAAGCACTGTTCACCAAAAGTTATTTTTTATTTTTTTTGCAAGACTATCCCTTCTGTGGCAGGCAGGCAGGACTTCAGTCTGAACATACCTGGTTCTCCCTTGGGGCGGTGCTAACTGCCATCAGAAAACGAGGTAAAAAAGGAAGGGAGGGACAGTAAACCGTAATGACCACAAAAACAAACACACAAGAAAAACAGGACAAAGTTAGAAACCAAATAGAGACAGAAGAAATGACGATGAGCAGATTTGATAGCAGAAAGTATGCCAAAGAGAGAAGAGACAGACGCATAGGAAACATCTAAACATGCAAGTAACAAATCACCACAGATTTACATCGACAGTTTTGGCTAAATTTGAGAGAGCAAAGGCTTTTGATGGAGTCAAAGTGAATATAGATAGTTGTCTGTATGTGTACAGCAGGGGTTTCAAACACCAGAAGACCACACTGACATTTTCTATATTTCCTTGCCATCAAAATTCCTCTGTGCATTATGAAGAGACTATATGTAGACCCATTATCATTTCTACAGTTTCTATTTGGTTTTAACCAGTAAAATGGTCATCCACACCCCTGGTGTACAGTATAACGTTCACATTACTGTTAAGTCAGTAATTTGTCAAGTCCAATTAAAATGTTAACAATTACAGCACACATACAGACACACATGAAGCACTCACAAGATGACCATATGCTATAACCCCTCAGAACAAGTTTGACTAGTAACAAAACGTATGTTTAAGTTGAAAGTCTAGATGTTTTCATCATAATGAACTAGCTCCAGCTCACCTGAGGAGCCCGAGGGAGGAGGGGCTCCTGACTGCTGCCACACAGTGGCCTCTGCAGCCAGCCGTCTGACGTACACCTCATCTACATCCAGCAGGATGTTCTCCGGCTTGATGTCGGTGTGGATGATCTTACATTTGGTGTGCAGGTAGTCCAGGCCCTGCAGAACCTGTGGAGGGCAAGACATGGAGTATGTATAGGGGTGGTTGAAATGGATACTTGGAACTGGCCGGGTTTCTAGTAAAGCATTACTGACTACTGGATCATTAACATAACTGCTAGCAATGGTAATATCTAATACGTTGATCATATTTTCCAGGTTAACTGGCTGTTTTCTAAACGCTGCACCTGTGAAACCGGCTTGATATGCTATAAAACACAGGAGAAAGTGCTGTGGTATTTCTTACCAGTCGGAGAATGCTCTTCACATAGAATAGACGCCGTGTCAAACCTGCTTGATGTGCTATAAACAAAAGGGGAAAGAGCTGTGGTATACCACTGTACCTGTCGGAGAATGCTCTTCACACAGACTAGAGGAAGACCCATGTAGTTGGACTTGATGATCCACTTCAGCAGCTGGTGACCCAGAACCTCCAGCACCATACACACATCTGACACACCAGTTAAGGAAGCGGATTCACTCAAACTTACACATGAAAGATCCCTTTAATACGCAGACCAAAATCATATTTATTTACCATGCCTGCATTTTTATATATCTGAAAGTAGTGTGTAAAAAAAACCTGGACAAATTAAAAGCCACCTAATGACCTAGTCATGATTCCTTGTCACAGCCCCTGTGACCAAAACACAGGTATTGTGTCCGTGTGAATGGTTCTGCTTTTTTGCAGGTAAATTCATAAATTCAACACTTCCATTGTTTAACACCTCCTTAATTTGAACTGCAAACAGCCCCCATGGTTTAGAAGGGGCTGTTTGAAAGGGGGTCATATAAACATGGCCTTATATTCTTTTTTTACAGGTAACATACCACATCTTCTGTCTGAAATGGGTGAAGGAAAACAGGGAAAATAGTAGTCCAGGCAAGTAGGAGGAGAGGAATAAGATGTGCAAGGTCCACCAAACCCAGTCGATTACAGGGTCCACCAAACCCAGTCGATTACAGGGTCCACCAAACCCAGTCGATTACAGGGTCCACCAAACCCAGTCGATTACAGGGTCCACCAAACCCAGTTGCAGCCGGGAAGCAGCAGAAAGGATACGCACGCCATTGACCCCGGATATCTTAAAGTCATCAATAAGCTGTACAATGGTCTCTCGTTTGGGGTCTGTAGGGTCACTGTCTCGCACCTTAAGCCACAAAATAAGCGCAGAAAAGTTACTTCAATTCAGAAACAGTGCGATCTATCCGTATATGCTAGAGATGTTTGTTAGAATGTACTAGACCGGAGTCTCCCAACACTCCCCGGAGTGTTGGGCTAGCTTAGGCATGTACACAGTACAATGATTATGACATCAATCAATTTCAACAAACAACTATGCCATTTGCTTTTGAGGATGCCCTTGGGCTTGTAGCCATTAATGAATGATGTCTGTGGGTGTGCTGTCTGTCTGAGGGTGAATAAATAGGAATGCACTCACACATCTGAGCAGTTTAATCTCATCCAGCGCCGTCTCTGTGTAATGCAGAGCACTCTTCACCACTTTCAGTGCCACAAAGCGCTTCCTCCTACACACAAACACAATCATGTCATGACTCAAACTGAAGAAAAAAAGAAAAGAAAAAAAGCCAATAATGAAAACTTAACCATTCAGCACCGAATTAAACAAGATAGGAATGAAAAACATTAAAACAGGATAAATATCATTAGGCTTCTCGTTTGTGTATTACTGGTATAGTTTAACAGATGCACTCGAAAATCAGTCACTTACTGCAGGTCCCAGCATAGCCATACAGTAGAGAAGTGACCCCAACCAAGCTTTCTGACTACGTGATATCGGCCATTGAACAAGTCTCCAATCTTCACTGGGTAGTACCCACCTGAAATATACATAGACTTTCACTCGCACAGGCTAATTAGCATTATTGCATCATCCTCGTTGATAAATTATATTTTGAGGTTGACATTCTGCATCTACAATATCATAAGTATTATTACAAAATCCATGTGGTGACTACATTCATTACATAACCACCAACACAAGTAATTCCACTCCCTGCTGATTTTTCAAATAGAATGACCTTGACCCTCACTTTCCTAATCTGCCACACTATTGCATCGATCCATTAGACAATTATATAGCCTACCTTTGCAGTAATCCGATGGGTCCTCCTGCTCCTCATCATCTGATCCGAGCAGCTCTGTTGGTGGAGGGGTGAAGTCAGGTGGGGGTGGGCTGAGAGCCTGCGGAGAGGTGGTCTGAGATGAGGAGGTCAGTGGTTTAGGTGGAGTAGAGAACGGAATTGGAGGGATCCCTAGTGAGGGTGCTATGGGAGAGGACAGTACAGGGGTGGACAGTACAGGGGTGGATAGTACGGGGGTGGATAGTACGGGGGTGGTCAGAGTGTCAGAGGAGGGAGTTAGTGGTATAGGAAGTGGCCTGGTGGTTAAAGCAGAAGGACGTAAGAGATGGGGAGGGCTCTGGGAGAGGTTGAGTGGGGCAGGGGGTTGGAGGTCCGGGGGCCTCTGGGACAGGTTGAGTGGGGCAGGGGGTTGGAGGTCCGGGGGCCTCTGGGACAGGTTGAGTGGGGCAGGGGGTTGGAGGTCCGGGGGTTGGCGGTCCGGGGGCCTCTGGGACAGGTTGATTGGGGCAGGGGGTTGGAGGTCCGGGGGCCTCTGGGACAGGTTGAGGGGAGGGGTGGGAGAGGTTTTTGGTGGAGTCGCAGGCCTGTGTATTGTAAGGATGCGACACAACTCATCTGCGGTGGGAATCTGGGACCTGAAACAAAAACACAGAACATCCTGATGAAACAACCATCTCAATATGGTTTCCGTTTGCCTTTAGGAAGGTGGTGACGATGCCTTTGCCTAAACAATAACAACCAGCAAAATATCCCTTTATCTGAAAAAAAAAATAGACTAATTATATAAGTTATATTTAACTAGTTATCTAAAAGACTGACTTGACATTCAGCAATGTAAATACTGTGATTCTCTTGTAAACAGAAGCATGCGTGCGCTTCAACACAGGCAATGAGGGGTTTGTGTTTTATTATGAGTGAGACGTGCGTCACATTAAATTAAAGTGGAGTGCTGACTGTGGCCCGTCTCCAAAATTCATTGGGGGGATTATGCAATTACCAAGGGATAATGATTGTCCAAGTAGTGCACCCCTTATATCTACATTTGTACGGTCCCCACACGTATTTGTAACAGCAGTGAAATGGGTATTGTTAAGGTTTGCCAGGGTTAAACTGAAATAGGCACAGAGCAGGAAAGGGGGAGGCATGAGTCAATGTGCTTATCTGGAGAGGTGAGTCGCTCCACCGCCCCCATGTATTTATAGCACAGACATAACTACTAGCTAGACAGAACCAGCTGCAAGAACTGATACATGCTGGTAGCCGACGCATAGGCAGGGAATGGGAATAACGTTAGAGTAGCCAACGTTGCTCACCCAATATCCAAACTGGGGAGGTTGTCACCGGATCCTTTTCGATGTTTCTTTCCTTTCTTCTTATGCTTCTTACTGTGGGTGCTATGCGGGTTGTTATTACCGCTGGACACTGCTGGCGATCAGGGAATATATCATTAACTACCATATATCCACAAGGCTAACGTTACGGCTATCATAGAGCTCCCTTGTAGTATCTGCAGTACTCAATCGCATGGACAATCCGCTAGGGTTAGTGCAATACGGGATCCTTGGGACGTCCCTAACCGTAACCCCCTACCGCAACCCTTACATAACCCTAACTAACCTAAAACCTTGATTTCACCATTCAATGGGGTGACTTAGGTACGTCCAAGGGATCCAGAGTTGCAAGGAGCAATCAGCTAGCGCTAACTGGAAATATTACATTTCCATTTGCAAATTGGACTAACGTTACTTACCAGCTGCGGATTTATTTGTGTGTGAAATCTGAATACATATCGTTGACGTGTAAAACTTAGTAACAAATATTGGAACGAAAACACATTGCCACTGGAAATATTTTTAACATATTAGCTAGCTCGTTAGCTAGCTCGTTTAGCTAGCAAGGAGTGTCTGTGCTAGCTGGTTAGCTTGCGTGCGCCAGACAGCTGGCTGGCTAACGTTAGCTAGGCTTTTTTTATTATACAATGACAGAAACATACAAATCAATTCTAACTCAACGATGAGATAAATTAGTAGTCATGCGACCATCTTTATCATTTACATTGTGTTAAACGGTAGATACAAACATAATATTTGGCATGTTTTAAAACTCTCACCGTTCATTGATATCATCAGTGCAGCTGTCACCGCGCACACTGCTGGCAGGCTGCATTTAGGTTCGCGCCTGCGCTGTAGTTATATGAGCACAAGAGCTTTGGGAACAGTGGTGGGGTCAGCTGAGCGGTGGTAGGGCCATGGAACAGTGGTCACTGGCCAGGGGGATATGGGTATGGCAAGTCATTTAAACGTAATCTGTCAAATCTACCCTGGTCAATTGTCATTTCGATTAACCTGGCATGTATCTACCATCCAGGCTGTATCACAGTGCAGCAGGTAGCCTAGTGGTTTGAGCGTTGGTCCAGTAACCGAAAGGTTGCTGGATCAAATTAAAAATATGTTGTCCCTGAACAAGCAGTTAACCCACTGTTCCTTGGTAGGCCGTTAATGCAAACACGAATTTGTTCTTAACTGAGGTACCTAGTTAAATAAAGGTTCAATTTAAAATCACAACCGGCTGTAATTGGGCCATGTTTGGCCGGTGTAGGCCTTCATTGTAAATAATAGTTTGTTCTTAACTGAAAGAATGTTATTGAAGAATATAACTTAAATATAAATACATCCCTAATGAGATTTAGTATAACATCTGTGGCCTATTCCATTGTTTTTGTTGGTAACAAAACAATGTATAGTATAGTGATTTTGCATGGACTGTAAATCTTTGCATTCATAGCTCCATCAATGAATTTAATATGCAATGATGGTGGTTACATTTCCCCAGCCCCACCCCTCAGCTTTGGCTATACCAATCCAAGTGGATGGGCTGTGGTGTGGAAGACCAGTATAGTTACCAATAGATTGAGGCTTCCTGGTTGCTTGTGCCAACTCATGGCTTGTTTATCATGGTTATGCTGAAATAATAGCTTGGCCCAACGTTGTTTGTTTTTCGATGTAGGATTGTACTGAGTAATGGTGATGTTTGGCTGGACAGAGGTTTAGCATAAGAACGTTGAATGTGATACATTTGGGGGAAATGTAATATAAATGTCATATACTGGAAGGGGTTGGCACGGGTCAGATTGTCTGTCTCTGCCGCACTGACTCCTGTCTGTGTCTACAACCCTGTTGTGGCAAGGACAGGAGTATGAGGAGCTACAGAAAGAGGGGGAATGTGGGAGGAGGGACACATTTTGATAGACATTGGAAAGGGAGGAGAAATAGGGGACAAAAATAAGAGACGTAAGAACATGGTGAACATTCTGGCTTGGGTTTCTGGGATTGTGCGCAATTAGGTGGTTGACTCATCAAATACAAATGGAGGCAAGGAAACAATAGAGGATAGGAGGAAAGTAGACAGTGAGGGGAGGGAGGGTTGAGAAGAGGGAGGGAGATGAGGTGAGAGGAAAGATTGGGAAGACTACAGTTGTGGTTTACTGCATGTTCTTGTCAGACAGTCAAATTTAGGTTTGTTGTCTCGTGTCTCTCCAGTGTTTACTCTGGTAAGTCACTTCAGGACAAGCATCTGTCTGTTTGAGTGTTTACTGTAAAAAGAACAACACCTCTGTCTGCTCCCAAATGGACCTTTTGGACTGGAGGTCTGGATGTGCTGGGATTGTGACCCACTATGACGTTATAGGACTAGTCGTTAATGCACGCACACACACACAGGCACACACAAACAAAAATCACACAAAAACACTCTTGTGCACATACACTCAGTCACTCATTCACTCACTCAGTCTGTCACTCAGTCAGTCACTCACTCACACTAAATATGGGCATGTAGTGGCTGTGTTGGTATTTGACCTGGGACTCCTCTAGAATATCATATAGGGTTTATATTCACATCATTTGATATTTCTGTAAATTCACACCTTGTAACTCTGCATAGTTGTTGTCTGTGATATACAGTGTGGGAGGAATATACACACATTGTAAAGATGCTTGTGTGTGTTGCTGAGGTTATAACAGATGACGTCTGAGCAAGTGCTTGGCAATGACATATACACATAGCTGATATATATACAGGGTGTGTGTGTG
Source organism: Oncorhynchus keta (assembly GCF_023373465.1). Taxonomy (NCBI): domain Eukaryota; kingdom Metazoa; phylum Chordata; class Actinopteri; order Salmoniformes; family Salmonidae; genus Oncorhynchus; species Oncorhynchus keta. Next base: position 14,521,288 of record NC_068447.1, read on the forward strand.
TGTGTGTGTGTGTGTGTGTGTGTGTGTGTGTGTGTGTGTGTGTGTGTGTGTGTGTGTGTGTGTGTGTGTGTGTGTGTGTGTGTGTGTGTGTGTGTGTGTGTGTGTGTGTGTGTGTATTTACTATGCAAACAGAGAGTGGCAGTCAGCAAGTTTCACTCTGCAGTGTGAGGTTGGTCAACAAAAGTGGCACCTGCTTGGTTCAGTCAGTGTATGTTGGTGTGTGTGCGGTATATATGCAGAGATTGTATAATATGTGTGTTTGAGGGAGATGGGGTTTGTTAGCCATTGTATGTGTGTTACAGCCTTGACAAGGCTATTTTTCATTTTTAAAATGGTCTTACCTCTCTTCGTAGATATTGTAGATGCCAATGGAAGGAGGCCAGACAGGGGTGACTCCAACCAGAGCAGATACTGTCTGCTTTCTCTTATGTAGGCACAGATCCAGGATTAGTTTGCTCAAAGACTGTCTGCTTTCTCTTATGTAGGCACAGATCCAGGATTAGTTTGCTCAAAGAACGCAAAACTGACACAGGAGGTTGGTGGAACCATAATTGGGGAGAATGGGCTCGTGGTAATGACTGGAATGGAATTAGTGAAATGATAAGAAATACATCAAACACATGGTTTCCATGTGGTTAATGCCATTCCATCTGCTCCGTTCTGGACATTATTATGAGCCATTCCCCTCAGCAGCCTCCTGTAAATACTAACCATAGATCGGCGTCTGAGAGAAGCTTCATCCTTACTCCCTATGTCGACCAGGAACACCCCACCAAACCCATTTGTCTATGACAGACAAAATAGCATGACAGACCACTGTCTCCTGCAAACACAAATTATGTCATCCTCACCATTGCGTGTAAGATCCAATTTGTAAGTCGCTCTGGATAAGAGCGTCTGCTAAATGACTTAAATGTAAATGTAAATGTAAGATAATTTCTGATTATTTCCCTCACTATTTCTCTTTCTAGTTGCCCCCCTTCCTGTCTCTCCCTCTCCCCACCTGTTTCTTTCTCTCTCTCCCCCTACCCCCTCTCTCTCTCCACACCTCTCTCTCAATCTCCCCATCTCTCTCTTTAATGTATCTCCTCACCTCTCTCACTCTCTCCCCCCACCCATCTCTCTCTTTCTCTCTCACTCTCTCTATTGCCCCACCTCTCTCTCTCACTCTCTCTATCTCCCCACCTCTCTCACTCTCTCCCCCCACCCCTCTCTCTCTTTCTCTCTCACTCTCTCTATCGCCCCACCTCTCTCTCTCCACCCAGGTGTTTGTTAGTTTAAGGCAATGAGGACAGGACTAGAGAGGGCAGGAGAGGACAGAAGGGGAAAGGAGAGGAGGGCAGAGGACAGGAGAGGAGGGGTGATCTGTGTTTTCTGGAGAGATGAACGAAGGCCTTTGTTTAGAATGTGAGAACATACTTTTTTCCCCTCTCTCTCACTCTCCCTACCTCTCTCTCTCCTCTCTGTGCACTCCTCCTTCTCCTCTTCCATCCCCTCTTTTCTCACTCTCTATCCATTCTCACCTCTCACTTTTAGTTCTGCTGGTACAGTATCCTCTGGGGAGTGTGCTTAAGGAGTCCGGAGTCTCTTGGGAGTTCTGTTGTCCACGTCTCCTCTTCTGCTTCGCAGGTTTATTCTTTGCCTGATTTTTGCTTCTGTGGGTGCTGCTATACTCAGGAGGATCTTTGTTACTTCTCTTTACTCCAAGACTGGACTGGAGGTGGTTTCAGAAACACAGCCCAGGTCTCAAAGTTTTTCCTTGTCTATAGTCGTTTTTTTCTTGGACTAACTATCTCAGTTAGTTTGTCTTGGACTATCCCAGTTAGTTTGTCTTGGACTATCTCAGTTAGTTTGTCTTGGACTATCCCAGTTAGTTTGTCTTGGACTATCCCAGTTAGTTTGTCTTGGACTATCCCAGTTAGTTTGTCTTGGACTATCCCAGTTAGTTTGTCTTGGACTATCCCAGTTAGTTTGTCTTGGACTATCCCAGTTAGTTTGTCTTGGACTATCTCAGTTAGTTTGTCTTGGACTATCCCAGTTAGTTTGTCTTGGACTATCCCAGTTAGTTTGTCTTGGACTATCTCAGTTAGTTTGTCTTGGACTATCCCAGTTAGTTTGTCTTGGACTATCTCAGTTAGTTTGTCTTGGACTATCTCAGTTAGTTTGTCTTGGACTATCCCAGTTAGTTTGTCTTGGACTATCCCAGTTAGTTTGTCTTGGACTATCCCAGTTAGTTTGTCTTGGACTATCCCAGTTAGTTTGTCTTGGACTATCTCAGTTAGTTTGTCTTGGACTATCCCAGTTAGTTTGTCTTGGACTATCACAGTTAGTTTGTCTTGGACTATCTCAGTTAGTTTGTCTTGGACTATCTCAGTTAGTTTGTCTTGGACTATCCCAGTTAGTTTGTATTGGACTAGTACAGTCTCCAATCCTGGGTTTTGGATTTGACCAGCCGTGGGCTCAGATCCAGAAACCTGACATGGCGATGCTGAGATTTTGGGTTCTGTGTTTGTGTGTGAGTGTTCTCAATGTAGGCGTTCTAACTCTGACCCCCCAAAAACACGAGATAGAAAATGAGGTACAACACGACGTGGAACATGTGCATGGAACATGGACCATGGAACATGAAGCGAGGGAACCCGATAAAATCTATGCAGAGACTCTAGCAACCCACCAACCTGCCACATACACTCCTATAATGGACACACGTGCCACAGTCCCAACTCTGACAGACATACCTCTTACAGAAACAACTGTGATAGGTACAGCTATTACGGAGTCAGACGTACCTGTGGTCGCCACATGTCTTTCATCAGGTGAGTCATTCTCTGTATGCCTCTTCTATGCATTCTCTGTATGCCTCTTCTATGCATTCTCTGTATGCCTCTTCTATGCATTCTCTGTATGCCTCTCCTATGCATTCTCTGTATGCCTCTTCTATGCATTCTCTGTATGCCTCTTCTATGCATTCTCTGTATGCCTCTTCTATGCATTCTCTGTATGCCTCTTCTATGCATTCTCTGTATGCCTCTCCTATGTATTCTCTGTATGCCTCTTCTATGCATTCTCTGTATGCCTCTTCTATGCATTCTCTGTATGTCTCTTCTATGCATTCTCTGTATGCCTCTTCAATGCATTCTCTGTATGCCTCTTCTATGCATTCTCTGTATGCCTCTTCTATGCATTCTCTGTATGCCTCTTCTATGCATTCTCTGTATGCCTCGTCTATGCATTCTCTGTATGCCTCTTCTATGCATTCTCTGTATGCCTCTTCTATGCATTCTCTGTATGCCTCTTCTATGCATTCTCTGTATGCCTCTTCTATGCATTCTCTGTATGCCTCTTCTATGCATTCTCTGAGTGCCTCTTCTATGCATTCTCTGTATGCCTCTTCTATGCATTCTCTGTGTGCCTCTTCTATGCATTCTCTGTATGCCTCTTCTATGCATTCTCTGAGTGCCTCTTCTATGCATTCTCTGTATGCCTCTTCTATGCATTCTCTGAGTGCTCTCTATAGTTGACATAGCTGTCTGTAAAAAAAAAACTTGCAATCCACCAAAACAGTGAGGATTTTAAGAGTCTAAATCCTTGAAATGTTCTTTCTAAAATATATTTGAACCTTAATCTCTAATTCTAAAATCTAAGTGTCTCTCTCAGCCCTACCCCTCACCTCATTACCGAATGATGAAGAAGGCAGGGATCAGGAAAAAGGCAGGGAGGACAAGAATCCAAGAATTGAAGAGGAAGGGGAGGAGGAGGAGAAGGGGAGAGTGAGGGATGAGCAGATGAGAAAGGACAGAGAGATGGAGGCGAGCAGAGGGAGGAGAGGAGTGACGGGAAGGAGACATGCAGCAACTGTAGAGGCCACTGCGTACAGAATGGTAGGTATACAGACCTCTTCAATTCTCCTTCATTGACACCGTGTTTTGCATTGGATTCTTAATCCACCACGTCCGGCGATGTAACATTTCCACATCTGCGTTGAAAGGTGGCAGAGCTAGAGCGAGACATCCCGAAAATCGGTCTTCTCACGAATACGTCTGTAGCATCCGAACAGTTTGACCTAAAAAACTATTCTGACCACTCCATGGAAAGGGGACCCCCACAAGTGTCAGGGGACTCATCTGAAGTCGGTACAGTTGACGTGAAAACGTCTGTTTGTAGCGTCCAAACCATTTGGTCTACACTATGGAAAGGGGAGATTCTCACGAATACGATGGAGTTCTCCGTTTTGCTCTATGACCCCCACACGTGTCACAGGACTTGTCTGAAGGTAATCGGTACTGGTTAAAAAAAGTATGAAGGTAGTTTTGTGGCAAACAAAAAAGGGGTTAAATATGTATGTAAATATATATATATATATATATTACCTGAGCTTTCTTATCTCTCCTTGATATAAGTCAGACACTTTAAAACCTCGCTTCTTATGATTTATTTTGGTGACTGTCTTTTTTGCCATTTCTGAATGTGTTATTCAATGTGTTTCTCTGGGCTATAGTAGCAAAGGCCAAATTCAATATTTTATCAAATAGTTTAAAAAAATATTTAAAAGATTGTGGGATACCTAAAGGGGTCATAAAATTCCAAATCAAATACCTAAAGGATTCATAGTATGACCATCTTAAAACAATTCCATATGTCAGTTTAGAACCTTTTAAGAATTATTCATCCTTTTCTATTGGTTCTTCCTTTTCCCTCCCCTCATGCAGGCAGGTCTGGGGCGCCCCCTACCTGGCTGGAAGAAGCGAGGTACAAATGGGGGAGCTGAACAGGAAGGTGTTCTCAGGACCATACTAAAGGAACTACACGGTGATAAGGACAGACTGATGGACACAGAGAAGGCAGAGGAAGAGGAAGATGAGGAGGAAGATGAAGAAGACGATGAAGAGGAAGATGATTCTGAAGAGGAGGAAGAGGAGGAGGTGTGGGATCGTAATGAACAGGATCCTTTCATCAGTCATGATGATGACAATAATGATGATGATGATTATGTTGATGATTTTTATTTGTATTTCTAGGAGGAAGAGGAAGAGGAGGAGGAAGAAGAGGGGACAGAGTCTCCCACCAATCAGACAGTAGCAAGGACCAGCTTCACAGAGTCTCTCCCAGGGACGTGTCAAACGTCTAACGGACAAATAAGCTGCAGGGGTATTGGCATGAATCACCTCCCAGTCATCACCGACCTTGGGGTCACGACCCTGGATCTGGCAGGTGAGCGGGTGGGCTATGAAATGAGTATTGTAAAAGTTAATATGTACTGTATAAAATCATATATTGTGTATCTATGACATTAGTGAGTATGTACAGTGGGGCAAAAAAGTATTTAGTCAGCCACCAATTGTGCAAGTTCTCCCACTTAAAAAGATGAGAGAGGCCTGTAATTTTCATCATAGGTACACTTCAACTATGACAGACAAAATGAGAAAAAAAAAATCCAGTAAATCACATTGTAGGATTTATAATGAATTTATTTGCAAATTATAGTGGGAAATAACTATAAAACTATAGTTTTGGCAAGTCGGTTAGGACATCTACTTTGTGCATGACGCAAGTCATTGTTCCGACAATTATTAACAGACAGATTTGTATTTTTTTTCATTTTAATTTCACCTTTATTTAACCAGGTAGGCTAGTTGAGAACAAGTTCTCAATTACAACTGCGATCTGGTCAAGATAAAGCAAAGCAGTGCGACACAAACAACACAGAGTAACAGATGGAATAAACAAACATACAGTCAATAATACAATAGAAAAATCTATATACAGTGCGTGCAAATGTAGTAAGAATAGGGAGGTAAGGCAATAAATTAATTACAATTGAGCAATTAGCAACAGTGATAGATGTGCAAGATACTGAGGTGCAAAGGAGCAAAAAAATAAATAACATGGGGATGAGGTAGTTGGGTGGGCTATTTACAGATGGGCTGTGTACAGGTGCAATAATCGGTAAGCTGCTCTGGCAGCTGATGCTTAAAGTTAGTGAGGGAGATATAAGACTCCAGCTTCAGTGATTTTTGCAATTCGTTCCAGTCATTGGCAGCAGAGCACTGGAAGGAAAGGCGACCAAGGGAGGAATTGGCTATGGGGATGACCAGTGAAATTATCTGCTGGAGCGCGTGCAACGGGTGGGTGCTGCGATGGTGACCAGTGAGCTGAGATAAGGCGGGGCTTTACCTAGCAAAAACCTATAGATGACCTGGAGCCAGTGGGTTTGGCGACGAATATGAAGTGAGGGCCAGCCAACGAGAGCATACTGGTCGCTGTGGAGGGTAATATATGAGGCTTTGGTGACAAAACGGATGGAACTGTATTAGACTGCATCCAATTTGCTGAGTAGAGTGTTGGAGGCTATTTTGTAAATGACATCGCCAAAGTCAAGGATAGGTAGGATAGTAAGTTTTATGAGGGTATATTTGGCAGCATGAGTGAAGGATGCTTTGTTGTGAAATAAGAAGCCGATTCTAGATTTAATATTGGACTGGAGATGCTTAATGTGAGTCTGGAAGGAAAGTTTACAGTTGTCGTGTCTTTGGCATCATTAAAATGTAGACTTATTTTGATCAAATAAATTCTCTGTAATTATTATTACGTGATTAAACTAGCTTCTGTTTCAAATATTTTTTTATTGAACACACACAATAATGGTGTATAGGTTTACAAGACAGGTATACAATTCTTATCTAAACATCAAAGAGCAGGCAGGAACAACAAGACCCAGAGTTCTGGGTGCAGAACAAATAATACAAAACACGACATACAGAACAAGGACATGTAGAAAGAAAGAGGTTAGATGTCACCCCCCCACTTATTTTCCCCCTTATCCCCCCCAACTGCTCGGGTGGCAGGGCCAGCACATGCTGCCCAAAGGTAGATTCAAATATTACAATTGAGAGTGAGTTAGCAAGTACAAATTCACAGCGCCGAGAGGAAAGGCTGCCAGATTTGATCAAATGTTGATAATTTATTGTTCAGAATATATCTAATTCTTTCTAAGTGTACAGTGTTTGCCAATTCACTGAGCCATAATTTGGTAGAGGGCGCTTCCCTCCTTTTCCAAAATAACAAGATTTGTTTTTTTGCTGAAATGAGACCGTAAGAGATGAGTTGTTTTTGGTGGTTGGTTAATCCGTTTAGGGACTCAGACACTCCCAGGATTATCAGAAGCGGGTCTGGGTCTCTTGAAGTCTCCAAAACTTCAGAGAGAGGATCCCAAAAATTCCACACCAATAACCATGCAAGCTAGAGCATAGGGCAAAGCAGTGGAGTAGTGTACCCTGCGCAGTCTGACATTTATCACACATAGGGCATGTATCAGGAAATATCCTATGCAGTTTAGTTTTGGAATAGTGTAATCTGTGTAATACCTTGAATTGTATGAGACGATGTCTGGAGTTAATGGAGCAGGTGTGGATATACTCCAAGCTATCTTCCCAGTCTGCCACAGAAATGTCAGTCCCTAGTTCTTCCTCCCATTTTGCCTTAATGGCATCAGTAGAAGGTGTGGTAACAGATTGAAAAGCATCATATAGACGCGATATCAGTTTATCTGAGGTGGGGCATATTTTTATGCACCCGTCAAACATGGAAGGTTTAGCATTCCCAAATGTTGGGAGGTGTTTTCTAACGTAGTCTCTAATTTGTAGGTATCTGAAAAAATTACTTCTGGAAAAATTATAAGTTTCCCTCAGCAACTCAAAGGAAGCAAAGGTCCCTTCTATGTATAAATCCCCTATGGTTCTTATCCCTAACTCTCCCCATTGCTCAAAGGTGTTATCAAGGTTAGAGGGGGCAAAGGAGGGATTCCTGGCGACAGAGAGCATGAATGACATTGGTCTAAGCTCAAAGTGGACTTTAATTTGCTTCCAGATTCGGACTGTGCTATGTATAATAGGATTGTTACAATAAAGTGACATCTCCAGATTGACAGGTGACAAAATCTCATCCCCAATAGAGAAGGGGTGACACTCCTCACGCTCCATACTAAGCCAGCTGGATGCCGGGAGTACGTCATCCAACAGAAACGTAACAGCGCGGAGGTTAGCGGCCCAGTAATAAAATATAACATTTGGGAGAGACAATCCTCCTTCCATCTTGGATTTACAGAGGTGTTTTTACCTATCCTGTGTGTTTTATAATCCCAGATGAAAGGATTGATAATTGAGGCCAGTTGTTTATGAAAGGATTTAGGTATGAATCCTGGGATGTTCTAGTATAGGTAGAGCAGTTGTGGGAGGAAGACCAGTTCTCCAAAATACTATGTTTGCCTTGAGTTTTTGCATCAGAGAGGGGAAATTCTCTTTAAATAGTAAGGAGTATTGTTTGGTAACTACAATTCCTAGGTAGATACATTTTTCTGAAGATAACTTAAATGGGAGATGTTCTAGCCAGGAGGTGTTGTGCAACCGTATGGGCATTAATTCACTCTTGTTCCAATTTATTCTGTATACCGAGAAGGTACCAAACAAATTGATCACATCAAGAAAAAGCTGGAATACTAGCCTGGGGTTCTGTTACAAAGAGGAGGATGTCATCTGCGTATAGGGAAATCTTATTTAGAGTATCTTTAGTATTATAGCCGTGTATTGCTGCATGTGATCTAATCGCCTGAGCGAGAGGTTCGATAATTAGGGTGAAGAGCATAGGCGACAGCGCACAACCCTGCCTTGTCCCTCTGTAAAGGTTCAATCGGGGCGACAATGATTGGTTAGTGAGTATTTTGGCACAGGGGTTCCTGTATAAAAGCTGGATCCAATTTATAAACCCATATCCAATATTACATTTCTGTAGGACCTTGAATAGATAGGGCCACTCAACTTGGTCAAAGGCCTTTTCGGCGTCAAGAGATATGACAGCAAGGTCCACGTTGGGTAACCACTGAGAATACATAATATTGAAGAGGCGCCTGAGATTGAAGAATGAGTTTCTGTTAGGGATAAAGCCGGTCTGGTCCGAATGGACCAATTTGCCCATTAAAGTGCTAAGCCTGTTAGCCAGAGTTTTTGCTAGAATCTCTTGGTCTGTATTAAGGAGAGATATTGGTCTGTATGACCCTACCTCTTCCGGATCTTTACCCTTCTTATGTATAACTGTAATGAACGCTTCATCCAAAGTAGAAGGGAGAGCTCCATCCTCATTGGCCTGAACCAACATTTTGTGCAGATAGGGAGAGAGCATGTTAATTAATGTTTTATAGAATTCACCAGGGTATCCATCTGGGCCCGGGGTCTTGCCACTCTTTAGAGATTTAATTGTTTCTCAAATTTCATCAAGAGATATTTCCTTATTCAGGAAGTTAGAATCTTCCCTGTTCAGGGCAGGAAGATTACAGTCCTCCAAAAATGTTTGCATAATTAAGGGGTTAGGATCCGCTTTAGATGTATATAGAGTCTCATAAAACTGACAGAATCTGTCATTGATGTCTTTGGGGGAAGAGAGTAATTCCCCAGATGCAGAGTTAACTTTCTGAATCATTCGGTTCACTCACATGTTTTCGAAGTTGTCTGGCGAGTAATTTATGTGGTGTGTCACCAAACTCAAAATATTTTTGCTTGGCATAGAGAAAAGATTTAGCAATTTTAGCTGAGAGAATCTGATTATATTCAAATTTTAAAGAGGTCATTTTTTTATGTTTCTCCATAGATGGATGGCTAGCATCCTCCCTATCTAGTAAGTGAATTTGTCCCTCCAATTCTTCCAGTTTTCCTCTGTTTTGCCTACTCCTGGCAGCCTGAAAGGAGATGATACAGCCTCTCAGATAAGCCTTCAGTGTTTCCCACAATAATGCTGGGGAAGTCTCTGTGTTGTCGTTGGTATCAAAGAAAAATGTGATTTGGTCTTTAAGATATTCACAGAATGTTGGTTCTGTGAGGAGCTGAGGATTCAACCTCCAGACCCTCTCGTTTGGTACAATGTCACCCAATCTCAGGGAGAAGGTGAGTGGACTGTGGTCCGAGATTATAATATCATGATACCTCACATTACAGGTATAGGGGAGTAGTCTAGCATCCAACAAAAAGTAGTCAATTCGAGTGTAAACATTGTGAACATGAGAGTAAAAGGAGTATTCCCTACCCGTAGGGTTAGCGATCCTCCATATATCAAATATATATCAAATAAGTTAGAATTTTTTATGTAGGTATTCAAGAATTCGCTTGAATAGGAGGTAGGGGTTCGCCGGGTAGGGGATCTATCCAAATATTGGTCTAGCACACAGTTAAGGTCCCCTCCAATGACCAGGTTAGTATGGGAGATAGGACTCTTTTGAAAAAAGAGGGGTTATCAATGTTTGGCCCATAGATATTTAGTAGAGTTACTGAAGTAGAGTGGATTTCTCCTATTACGATCACATAACAACCCTCTTTATCCGTAATAGTGGTTTTGTGTAGAAAGGAAATTCCTTTCCGTACCAGAATCGCTCTGCCTCTCGTTTTGGCAGAGAAGTTAGAGTGATACACTTGCCCCACCCACCTACAATTAAGTTTGCCATGAGAGTTATTTTTCAGATGGGTTTCTTGCAAAAATATAATATCAGACGAGAGTGCTTTCAAGTGGGCTTGGACCCTGCCTCTCTTAATTGTTTAGTTTAAACCCTTGACATTCCAGGAAGTGAATGTAAGCCCCACCCTCCTCTCGTTTGTAGTTCCTATGGTGGCCTGCATAACATGTAACTCAATAAAAAGGTAAGAAAGCGCACCAAGCCATCACGATCAGCATATGTAGCACCTACACCCGAGCAGTATCCAACCCACCCCTCCCCTGAAAGCACCTTTACTTCCCACCCTATTCCCCTAATTTCCCCAACACTTACCCCCCCCTCATCAACCCACATTTACCAGGCATGCACAAACAAGAGAGAAAAAACCCGAAAAATAATAAACAGTGATTAAACTAACTTAATCATGTAAATGTAATTAACTAGGAAGTCGGGGCACCAAGGAAAATATTCAGATTACAAAGTTATAATTTTCATAATATAACTTTCCGCTATTTTAATATCTGATCAATTAGTCTTCTAATTAATGAATTATTCATTACCTCACGTTAGTCTCATTCCAAACGTCGTACATTTTTGGTTATCTGCACGAACCCAGTCTTCACTATGAATCATCCATACATCAATTGTCTTAAATAATTTATTTACTAACTAAATAATCACAGAAATGCATAAACAAACAAACAGTAGATAGTTACAAGGAATAGTTATAATAGTTACAAGGAAACGATAGCGGAGTTTCCCTAGTGGGATAAACCAGTATTGCGGCTTGGTGGACAAAAGTGAAGTGGGGGTTGACTGAGAAAGGCGGGAATTATGCAAATGATTCACTACACAATTGATAATTATATTAATTGAAATGCTAATCCTTTGCACATGAACGCTCACTCATTCGGGAATAAATGCATTCAATATATATTTACGCTCAGTGTGTCGTCGTGATCTCTGTTGGAATCGTCCGTCTTTCTGTTGGAGAGTTTGTCTGATCGTCTCTCGTGGTTAGTATGGATACTTCAGAGTCCCATTTCAGAAATGTAGATAGATGTTTCGGTGGTTGTCGGTGGTTGTCGGTCTTTGCGTTCAATGGTACAGAATTCCTAGCTGCAGACTAGTAATTAGCATCAAAGATTTGTTCTTATTCTGTCAGTCTCGTGGTATGGTTAAGAATTCAGCAATCTACTCAAACCTTAGCCCTCTCAGTTATCGAGGTAAGCTGGTCTGAAGATGATTCTCCAGGTAGGGGTTATATTCGAAAGAGCAGAAAAAGGCTGTCCCATGATGCCAGATCAATGTCTGTGCTCATGGGGCGGGCCAATGACTTAGTTAACTTTAAAGGGAATTGGGTTCCCTTTCATTAAACAGTTTATAATCACATTACATAATTTCACAAATAGTTTAATCTTTACTCATTCATTTTATACAACAATTAGATACACTCCTCATTACTGAGACTCTTGCATAAACAGAGTTATGGTAATGTGGCTGTATGGTCTCTCATGAGTTTCACAAACATTAAACAAAATGGACCGTCGTAGCTGGATTCTTCCCCGACCGTGTGCACCTTCTCCAAAACATTGTACATTGTTCAGTTCTCAAGTTCTATGTTGGAGAAGAAGTTCCTTTGTTCTCCTGTGAAACCTTCTCTCTCTCTAAACTGTCTGGCCATGAGGAAGAGAGTCTCCTCCAGGAATCTATGATGACCTGAGATAACAGCAGCCTGGGTGTAGGCGAGACAGAGAGGGGGAAGGCACGCTATACCCAAAGAGGGCCACGTCATGACAGAGTCTAACCAGACACCTAGGTATTTGTAGTTGTCCACATATTCTAAGTCAGAACCATCCAGAGTAGTGATGCGAGACGGGCGGTTGGGTGCGGGCAGCGATTGGTTGAAGAGTATGCATTTAGTTTTACTTGCATTTAAGAGCAGTTGGAGGCCCGGAAGGAGTGTGTATTTTACTTATCACTCACAGTATCACAATTCCAGTGAGTCAGAAGTTTACATACACTAAGTGGACTGTGCCTTTAAACAGCTTGGAAAATACCAGAAAATGATTTCATGGCTTTAGAAGCTTCTGATAGGCTAATTGACATCATTTGAGTCAAATGGAGGTGTACCTGTGGATGTATTTCAAGGCCTACCTTCAAACTCAGTGCCTCTTTGCTTGACATCATGGGAAAATCTAAAGAAATCAGCCAAGACCTCAGAAAAAAATTGTACACCTCAACAAGTCTGGTTCATCTGCACAAACAATAGTACGCAAGTATAAACACCATGGGACCATGCAGCCGTCATACCGCTCAGTTCTGTTTCCTAGAGATGAACGTACTTTGGTATGAAAAGTGAAAATCAATCCCAGAACAACAGCAAAGGACCTTGTGAAGATGCTGGAGGAAACAGGTACAAAAGTATCTATATCCACAGTAAAAACGAGTCCTATGTCGACATAACCTGAAAGGCCGCTCAGCAAGGAAGAAGCCACTGCTCCAAAACCACCATTAAAAAGCCAGTCTACGGTTTGTAACTGCACATGGGGACAAAGATCCTACTTTTTGGAGAAATGTCCTCTGGTCTGATGAAGCAAAAATAGAACTGTTTGGCCGTAACGACCATCGTTATGTTTGGAGGAAAAAGGGGGATGCTTGCAAGCCGAAGAACACCATCCCAACCGTGAAGCACGGGGCTGGCAGCATCATGTTGTGGGGGTGCTTTGCTGCAGGAGGGACTGGTGCACCTCACAAAATATATGGTATATTGAATATATATGGTATATTGAATATATTGAATATATTGAAGCAACATCTGAAGAAATCAGTCAGGAACTTAAAGCTTGGTCGCAAAGGGGTCTTCCAAATGGACAATGACCCCAAGCATACTTCCAAAGTTGTGGCAAAATGTCTTAAGGACAACAAAGTCAAGGTATCGGAGTGGCTATCACAAAGCCCTGACCTCAATCCTATAGAAAACTCGTGGGCAGAACTGAAAAAGCTTGTGCGAGCAAGGAGGCCTACAAATCTGACTCAGTTACACCAGCTCTCTCAGGAGGAATGGGCCAAATTCACCCAACTTATTGTGGGAAGGTTGTGGATGGCTACCCAAAAAGTTTGACCCAAGTTAAACAATTTAAAGGCAATGCTACCAAATACTATTTGAGTTTATGTAAACTTCTGACCCACTGGGAATGTGATGAAATAAATAAAAGCTTAAATAAATCATTCACTCTACTATTTTTAAAAGGTAAAGCGCCACCTTATCTCAGTTCACTAGTCACGACAACAACACCACCAATAACACGCGCTCCAGCAGGTTTATCTCACTGGTCATCCCCAAAGCCAACACCTCTTTTGGCCACCTTTCTTTCCAGTTCTCTGCTGCCAATGATTGGAACAAATTGAAAAAAATCGCTGAAGCTGGAGACTTATATTTCCCTCACTAACTTTAAACATCAACTATCCGAGCAGCTAACCAATCGCTGCAGCTGTACATAGCCCATCTGTAAACAGGCCATCCAATCTACCTACCTCATCCCCACATTGTTTTATTTACTTTTCTGCTCTTTTGCACACCAGTATTTCTACTTGCCCATCATCATCTGCACATCTATCACTCCAGCGTTAATTTGCTAAATTGTAATTACTTGCTACTATGGCCTATTTATTGCCTTACCTCCTCATGCCATTTCCACACACTGTATATAGACTTTATTTTTTTTTCTATTGTGTTATTGACTGTATGCTTGTTTATTCCATGTGTAACTCTGTGTTGTTGTTTGTGTCGCGCTGCTTTGCTTTATCTTGGCCAGGTCGCAGTTGTAAATGAGAACTTGTTCTCAACTGGCCTACCTGGTTAAATAAAGGTGATATAAAATAAATAAATTATTCTGACATTTTTACATTCTTAAAATAAAGTGGTGATCCTAACTGACCTCAGACAGGGAATTTTGGCTAGGATTAAATAGTGAATAGTGAAAAACTGAGTTTAAATGTATTTGGCTATGGTGAATATAAACTTCCGACTTCAACTGTATATTAGTGTGTATATTAATGTATATGTCAGTGTGTATATTAGTGTGCATATCGGTGTTTATGTCACTGTGTATATGTCAGTGTGTATATTAGTGTATATATTAGTGTGTATATTATTGTGTATATGTCAGTGTATATATTAGTATGTATATTAGAGTGTATATTAGTGTATAGGTCAGTGTATATATTAGTGTGTATATTATTGTGTATATGTCAGTGTATGTATTAGTATGTATATTAGAGTGTATATTAGTGTATAGGTCAGTGTGTATATTAGTGTGTATATTAGTGTGTATATTATTGTGTATATGTCAGTGTATATATTAGTATGTATATTAGAGTGTATATTAGTGTATAGGTCAGTGTGTATATTAGTGTATATATTAGTGTGTATATTATTGTGTATATGTCAGTGTATATATTAGTATGTATATTAGAGTGTATATTAGTGTATAGGTCAGTGTGTATATTAGTGTATATATTAGTGAGTATATTATTGTAAATGTTAGTGTGATTGTACCTCTATATGTGTGCCTGACAGAGAACAACATCAGTCGTATTGCCTCACGGGGTTTCTCTGGTCTTCCCAACCTGGAGAGTATAGATCTGAGCAAAAACCGACTTGATGACGACTCGCTCAGCCACCACCTCTTCTCTGTAAGTCTCACCAGATTTTCACCACTACCATGTTGCTGGGCAGATGATTGACCTGCTGAAGAGAGTTGCAAAGGGTTGACTGTTTCACTTTGGTCCTCTTTCTTTTCTTTTTCTTCTGTTCTAGTCCTTATTTTGTCTTCCTTTCTTCTGTTAACTAGCTAAATGACCAGAACAGTCTTGCATGAGTCAGTAAATATTCCTATAATTCAGCTAAGATAATGGAAAAATAACTTTTTCAAAAGCCTGTCTTTTTGGTTTGACTTGTTTTGTCTTCTATTGAGTCTTGAGTCAGTATATTCAATATAACAGCTCATTTTTAGATGGTAACTTAGTTCACAAATACCAAAACTATTTGAGTTTATGTAAACTTCTGACCCACTAATAGAAATAAATAAAAGCTGATAACTGGCTGACTATTTTTAGGTGTATCTCAGTTCACTATGATAGCAGCTCCATGGTTTATCTCACTGGTCATGCCAACACCTCTTTTTGACCTTTCTTTCCAGTTCTCTGCTGCCAGCTGGTAACTGGTTGTCAGTGTACATAGCCCATCTGTAAACAGCCTACCTCATCCCCCACATTGTTTTATTTACTTTTCTGCTCTTTTTGCCAGCTGAGTCTGTATACTCTATAATAGCAGCTGATAACTGGCTGACAGTAACTGAGTCATACATTGTTTTATTTACTCTTTTACCATAGCAGCCCATCATATCTGCACATCTGTCAGTTAATTTGGTAATTCTTGCTATTGGCCTATAATACCAGCTGGTAACTTTTTTTCATTGTAGTTGAGTCTGTATGCTTGTTTATTCCATAGTAACTCTGATAACTGGCTGACAGTATCTTGGCCAGTCGTACATGTAAATGAGAACTTGTTATAACTAGCAGATGGTTAACTGGCTGATATAAAAATATAAAATAAATAAATAATTCTGACATTTTTACATTCTTAAAATAAATGTATACTAACTATAGATAGCAGATGGTAACTGGTGAACAGTGAAAAACTGAGTTTAAAGTACATGAATATACTTCTATAATAGCAGATGGTAACTGGTCACTGTGTATACAGTAACTGAGTCAGTACATGTATACTCTATAATAGCAGATGGTAACTGGCTGACAGTACATGTATACTCTATAATAGCAGCTGATAACTGGCTGTCAGTAGGTGAGTCTGTATTCTATAATACCAGCTGGTAACTGGTTGTCAGTAGCTGAGTCTGTATACTCTATAATAGCAGATGGTAACTGGCTGACAGTAACTGAGTCAGTACATGTATACTATATAATAGCAGCTGATAACTGGCTGTCAGTAGGTGAGTCTGTATTCTATAATACCAGCTGGTAACTGGTTGTCAGTAGCTGAGTCTGTATACTCTATAATAGCAGGTGGTAACTGGCTGACAGTAGCTGAGTCTGTATACTCTATAATAGCAGATGGTAACTGGCTGACAGTAACTGAGTCAGTACATGTAAATAGTCTTGCATATAATATTCCAGCAGTAGATGGTAACTGGCTGACAGTAGCTGAGTCAGTAACTGAGTTCAGTAAATGTATACTATATAATAGCAGCTGATAACTGGCTGACAGTAACTGAGTCAGTACATGTATACTCTATAATAGCAGATGGTAACTGGTTGTCAGTAGCTGAGTCTGTATACTCTATAATAGCAGCTGATAACTGGCTGACAGTAACTGAGTCAGTACATGTATACTCTATAATAGCAGATGGTAACTGGCTGACAGTAACTGAGTCAGTATACTCTATAATAGCAGATGGTAACTGGCTGACAGTAACTGAGTCAGTACATGTATACTCTATAATAGCAGCTGATAACTGGCTGACAGTAACTGAGTCAGTACATGTATACTCTATAATAGCAGATGGTAACTGGTTGTCAGTAGCTGAGTCTGTATACTCTATAATAGCAGCTGATAACTGGCTGACAGTAACTGAGTCAGTACATGTATACTCTATAATAGCAGATGGTAACTGGCTGACAGTAACTGAGTCAGTACATGTATACTCTATAATAGCAGCTGGTAACTGGCTGACAGTAACTGAGTCAGTACATGTATACTCTATAATAGCAGATGGTAACTGGCTGACAGTTACTGAGTCAGTACACTCTATAATACCAGATGGTAACTGGTTGTCAGTAGCTGAGTCTGTATACTCTATAATAGCAGGTGGTAACTGGCTGACAGTAGCTGAGTCTGTATACTCTATAATAGCAGATGGTAACTGGCTGACAGTAACTGAGTCAGTACATGTATACTATATAATAGCAGCTGATAACTGGCTGACAGTAACTGAGTCAGTACATGTATACTCTATAATAGCAGATGGTAACTGGTTGTCAGTAGCTGAGTCAGTATACTCTATAATAGCAGGTGGTAACTGGCTGACAGTAACTGAGTCAGTACATGTATACTCTATAATAGCAGATGGTAACTGGCTGACAGTAACTGAGTCAGTACACTCTATAATAGCAGATGGTAACTGGTTGTCAGTAGCTGAGTCTGTATACTCTATAATAGCAGATGGTAACTGGTTGTCAGTAGCTGAGTCAGTACACTCTATAATAGCACGTGGTAACTGGTTGACAGTAACTGAGTCAGTACACTCTATAATAGCAGCTGGTAACTGGCTGACAGTAACTGAGTCAGTACATGTATACTCTATAATAGCAGATGGTACCTGGCTGACAGTAACTGAGTCAGTACACTCTATAATAGCAGATGGTAACTGGTTGTCAGTAGCTGAGTCTGTATACTCTATAATAGCAGGTGGTAACAGGCTGACAGTAACTGAGTCTGTATACTCTATAATAGCAGCTGGTAACTGGTTGACAGTAGCTGAGTCTGTATACTCTATAATAGCAGCTGGTAACTGGTTGACAGTAACTGAGTCAGTACATGTATACTCTATAATAGCAGCTGGTAACTGGTTGACAGTAACTGAGTCTGTATACTCTATAATAGCAGCTGGTAACTGGTTGTCAGTAGCTGAGTCTGTATACTCTATAATAGCAGCTCGTAACTGGCTGACAGTAGCTGAGTCAGTACATGTATACTCTATAAAAGCAGCTGGTAACTGGTTGACAGTAACTGAGTCAGTACATGTATACTATATAATAGCAGCTGGTAACTGGTTGACAGTAGCTGAGTCTGTATACTCTATAATAGCAGCTGGTAACTGGTTGACAGTAACTGAGTCTGTATACTCTATAATAGCAGCTGTTAACTGGCTAACAGTAACTGAGTCAGTACATGTACACTCTATAATAGCAGCTGGTAACTGGCAAACAGACTACAGCAGGAACACACTCTGGTGTCCTGGCTCCTCTTACAGCTTTTCACAATCTCTTACACACTTAAATGTGGTACTTGAGGCACTCTCGGTGAAACCATTAACTCATGTACCTGATCTTCATACCAAGTCTGCAAAACTGCAAGAACATTATGTGCTTTTCACTCAGTTTGCAATTGTAAAACACACTTATCGCAAAATACTAAACAGAGTTATTTACATTAGACACATCATTCAAAACTAACAGGTCTTATGTTTCGTTTGGAAAACACTGCCATGTCACACTCATTTACCGAATACCTAAACCCAGTGCTCACATATGAAAACACTTATAGCTAATTTCTTCACTTAGAAATCAGAGCTTGAGCACTATAAATAGGCTTACGGTTACGTTTCTTGGTTTGGACAACAATGGAGGCCAATTAAAGGAGAGAGAGTTAGAGGAAGAGGAGTGAGAGTAAGAGGGGGACGATGACGAGGAGGAGGACGAGGACGTGGAGTGGGACAAGGAAGAGGAGGAAGGAAAACAATCACAGATGAGATCCGGGCCACTTTGGTTTGAGTTTCAGGGAGGCTGGGCAGAGGGTCCAGCCTAACTTGAGCTACTACACTGCATCTAGTATCATCCGGACATTTTGAAATGAGAACAGGTTAGTAAACCTACCCTCCATACCATGCTACTGTACTTACAGCACCGCAGCACTTACAGCACTACAGTAACATTTCCTACTGAAAGAAATCCTGCACCCTAACCATTCACATCATGTTTTGGCAGAATTGCTAGATGACCCTTCAATGGAGGAAGAAACCAGCTGTTCACAGCAGAGCAGGAACAACACATAGTGAATATGGTCATTTCAAACAACAGCACACGTTTACGACAACTGCAACACCACATCGTCACTGACAACACAACATTCAGTAACATAAATAGGGTGAGTTTATCCTCACTAGGCCGTATCCTGAAACGGCATCAGATTCGTGTGAAGCAGCTCTACAGAGTACCATTTGAGCCAAATTCTGACGGAGAAACAACTGCGCTATGAATACGTACAAGTAAGCTATACGATCCTGTCATTGGTACTGTATTCCAGTGTATTCTGCTACATATTGACTGCTCTGTCTATTCATACTGTCATACAATAATGTTTAGTATTGTCTGTTTCAGAGAGTTCTGGAACTAGATGCTGCAGAGCATCAGGATTTAGTCTACGTTGATGAGGTCGGCTTTAACATAGCCAAAACAAGACGCAGGGGAAGAAACCTCATACTGCAGGGGACAGAAACACCGCGCCATCGTCAATGTCCCTGGACAGCATCACAATGTGTGCAGCCATTAATCAGAACAGTGTCCTTCATCATCATGCCACTCTTGGTCCTTACAATACTGCCCACATTATCACCTTCCTTGACACCCTGCCTAAGATCCTCATTCCCAATGACCAGAGGAATGGGCCAGAGCAGTCCAGGTTTGTTGTCATCTAGGACAACATAAGTTACCACCGGGCTGCTCTGCTCCGCAATTGGTTCATTGACCATCCGCAAGCTGATGCTCAACCTGCCACCATATTCTCCATTTCTAAACCCAATAGAAGAGTTATTTTCGGCATGGCGTCAGAAGGTATACGATCAGCAACCCCACCAACGCATACCCCTGTTCCAGGCGATGGAGGAGGCCTGTGGTGACATAGACGAGGGGACATGCCAGGGCTGGATACGCCATTCCAGATGCTGCTTCCCCCGCTGTTTAGCCAGAGAGATCACTTGTGATGTTGATGTGGCGCTGTGATCAGACCCAAATAGGAGACAGGATGCACCCTAATTGTTTTTTTTCTTTATAGTAACAAACCTATTTGTTTATCTTCTATTGTATGTGTTTTGTCTGTTACTGTTCATCCTGAAATTTGGATGAAAATACAATGTTTTGAGAAAGAAATTCATTTTATGCTTCTGTTTCTAGGGTAAATATATACTGAATATGCATACATACTGTATATATCTGTGCACATACATGTATGTGTGGATGCTATGACAAACCGTTGTGGACTCCACTGCACACTGAACCTGCAAAATACGAGAGTAATGTTTTACATTTGTCACCTCATTGTGTAGTTGGCGTGTATAAGAGCTAATCAATTGGTTTGTGTGGAGAGTTTTGATGCAAAATATGTTTTGCAAGAGATGTGTGATGTTTTGCATGTGTGTGTGTTTTGGGGTTGTGTGTGTTTTGGGGTTGTGTGTGTTTTGGGGTTGTGTGTGTTTTGGGGTTGTGTGTGTGTTTTGGGGTTGTGTGTGTTTTGGGGTTGTGTGTGTTTTGGGGTTGTGTGTGTGTTTTGGGGTTGTGTGTGTTTTGGGGTTGTGTGTGTGTTTTGGGGTTGTGTGTGTTTTGGGGTTGTGTGTGTTTTGGGGTTGTGTGTGTGTTTTGGGGTTGTGTGTGTTTTGGGGTTGTGTGTGTTTTGGGGGTGTGTGTGTTTTGGGGTTGTGTGTGTTTTGGGGTTGTGTGTGTTTTGGGGTTGTGTGTGTTTTGGGGTTGTGTGTGTTTTGGGGTTGTGTGTGTGTTTTGGGGTTGTGTGTGTTTTGGGGTTGTGTGTGTTTTGGGGTTGTGTGTGTTTTGTTTTGGGTTTTGGGGTTGTGTGTGTGTGTTTTGGGGTTGTGTGTGTGTTTTGGGGTTGTGTGTGTTTTGGGGGTGTGTGTGTTTTGGGGTTGTGTGTGTTTTGGGGCTGTGTGTGTTTTGGGGTTTTGGGGTTGTGTGTGTTTTGGGGTTGTGTGTGTTTTGGGGTTGTGTGTGTTTTGGGGTTTTGTTTTGGGGCTGTGTGTGTTTTTGGGTTTTGGGGTTGTGTGTTTTGGGGTTGTGTGTGTTTTGGGGCTGTGTGTGTTTTGGGGTTGTGTGTGTTTTGGGGTTGTGTGTAGAGTTGAGAGAAAAGGAGCCAGAGTTTCAGAAATCGCGTAAGCAATTGTCAAGAACTGTAAGAGATCAGCTAGGTGTGTGTGTGTGTGTGTGTGTGTGTGTGTGTGTGTGTGTGTGTGTGTGTGTGTGTGTGTGTGTGTGTGTGTGTGTGTGTGTGTGTGTGTGTGTGTGTGTGTGTGTGTGTGTGTGCACATGTTCAAGTGAAATACAGTAACATGACTACAGCCAATGGGATTGAGACGAAGAGATTATTTTAAGAATGAATTATTTCATGATATCCGTTCATCCAGTAATGACAGAGGCAGGAGGAACAGGGCGGAGTTACTGGGCGACTGACACAGCTCACTGCTTTCACTGGGTACAGATCAAACAGACCAGACCAATACATGCACTAAATAAAGATCAGGGTCAAGCTAGATTTCCAGAAAATGACCATTTTTAACAGTAATCTAAACCGTGTTTTTCTCCTCCTCTTGTTTTATCTCTACTCCCTGGTAGAATCTGACCCGGCTGAGGAGGCTCAACCTCGATGATAACCAGCTGACACGGATCCCCCTGCTGCCACCTTTGCTGGGGGAGCTCACGATGAATGGCAACAAGATCACCAGACTCACCCCTTACAGCTTCAAAGGTGTGTGTTGGAGAGAGGTCCAAGGTTGATTTAATCCCCCCGTAAATAACACACACACTTCTTTGTGACACTCACTTAAGTATCATCAGTTTGTGTATGTGTGTATGTCTGTGTGTGTTTGTGTGTTATCTGTATGTGTGTGTGTGTTTGTGTGTGTGCGTGTTTGTGTGTGTATGTATGTGTGTGTGTGTGTGTGTTTGTGTGTGTTTATCTGTGTGTGTGTGTGTGTGTGTTTGTGTGTGTGCGTGTTTGTGTGTGTATGTATGTGTGCGTGTGTTTGTGTGTGTTTATCTGTATGTGTGTGTGTGTGTGTGTTTTTGTGTGCGTGTTTATGTGTGTGTGTGTGCGTCCCAGGTCTGTTCCATCTGTTGTCTCTGGAGCTAGAGGAGAACCTTTTCCAAGACGGCAACGTGTCCCCTTTGACCTTCAAGCCGCTGAAGAGGGTCCAGTACCTGTGCTTGGACATGAACAGGTTCCGCTCCCTCCCCCTCGGCCTGCCCCGCTCCCTACAGGTCAGAGTCTCCTCATCACCATCTAGAACATTCTTACAATACATTCTTGTGGGTTTCTATATTATGTGCGACTAAATGTGTGTGTGTGTGTGTGTGTGTGTGTGTGTGTGTGTGTGTGTGTGTGTGTGTGTGTAGGAGCTGAGGATGCGTGATAACCAGTTACAGGAGGTACCAGAGGGGGTTCTGAGTGAATTAGCCAAACTGAGAGTTTTAGACCTTAGTCACAACCTGCTGCATGAGGGCAGCATCTCAAACCGGGCCTGGGTCAAACTAACGTGAGTTCAATTAAGAAATTCATTAAGAAAATAATCAATCAATCCATTCACCCACCCATTCCAAAAATGAATGAATGCAGGATCATATGACACGAAAAGCATCATACCGGCTGTATTTCTGAATTTCGAAAGTTATATATCTTGAAAACTTGATTGCTGACATGCAAAATATTTTGGGACTATATCAACAATTGATTAATGAAACTAACACCATTTGTTATAGAATGTTTTGTAGTACCTACATCACCCACCGGAGGGTGTGCTGTGCTTGAGAATCAGCACCTCAGATTTTCCTGATTTGTTCTGTTTGATGTAAAATCATTACTCTCCTACTTGTGCTGATGTACACACACGTATGTGTGTGAATTCCTGCTGTTTAGTCAGATAAGCATCAATACAGTACACAGGGTTCAAACCTGTCATTATTATCTTGACAGCTACACACACACACACACACACACACACACACACACACACACACACACACACACACACACACACACACACACACACGCACGTGAGTCCGATAGACTGTGACAACTGACCCTGTGTACTCAGGAGAACAAATATGTGATGGAGGGAAGGAGGAAGGAAAGGGTGTTTTGTGTGTGTGTGTGTGTGTCTTGTTTAAATATAGTGAATTCCAGTGGGTTTATCCCTTGCTCCGTGGGATCCTTGCGAACCACAGCAAGAGCTTTGGGAGAAAAAATACACACAGAGAGGAGAGAGAGAAAGAAAGGGTGTGTGAGAGTGGTGAGGAAAAGAAGGTAGAAAGGGAAAAGGCAGCAATAAAATGGATGAGAAGAGAGCAGAAGGGAGGATGAAGAGAGCAGAAGGGAGGAGGGTGAAGAGAGCAGAAGGGAGGATGAAGAGAGCAGAAGGGAGGATGAAGAGAGCAGAAGGGAGGATGAAGAGAGCAGAAGGGAGGATGAAGAGAGCAGAAGGGAGGATGAAGAGAGCAGAAGGGAGGATGAAGAGAGCAGAAGGGAGGATGAAGAGAGCAGAAGGGAGGAGGGTGAAGAGAGCAGAAGGGAGGAGGATGAAGAGAGCAGAAGGGAGGATGAAGAGAGCAGAAGGGAAGAGGATGAAGAGAGCAGAAGGGAGGAGGGTGAAGAGAGCAGAAGGGAGGAGGATGAAGAGAGCAGAAGGGAGGAGGGTGAAGAGAGCAGAAGGGAGGATGAAGAGAGCAGAAGGGAGGATGAAGAGAGCAGAAGGGAAGAGGATGAAGAGAGCAGAAGGGAGGATGAAGAGAGCAGAAGGGAGGAGGAAGAGAGCAGAAGGGAGGATGAAGAGAGCAGAAGGGAGGATGAAGAGAGCAGAAGGCAAGAGGATGAAGAGAGCAGAAGGGAGGATGAAGAGAGCAGAAGGGAGGAGGGTGAAGAGAGCAGAAGGGAGGAGGATGAAAGAGCAGAAGGGAGGATGAAGAGAGCAGAAGGGAGGATGAAGAGAGCAGAAGGGAAGAGGATGAAGAGAGCAGAAGGGAGGAGGGTGAAGAGAGCAGAAGGGAGGAGGGTGAAGAGAGCAGAAGGGAGGATGAAGAGAGCAGAAGGGAGGATGAAGAGAGCAGAAGGGAAGAGGATGAAGAGAGCAGAAGGGAGGATGAAGAGAGCAGAAGGGAGGAGGAAGAGAGCAGAAGGGAGGATGAAGAGAGCAGAAGGGAGGATGAAGAGAGCAGAAGGGAAGAGGATGAAGAGAGCAGAAGGGAGGATGAAGAGAGCAGAAGGGAGGAGGGTGAAGAGAGCAGAAGGGAGGATGAAGAGAGCAGAAGGGAGGAGGGTGAAGAGAGCAGAAGGGAGGAGGAAGAGAGCAGAAGGGAGGATGAAGAGAGCAGAAGGGAAGATGAAGAGAGCAGAAGGGAGGATGAAGAGAGCAGAAGGGAGGAGGGTGAAGAGAGCAGAAGGGAGGAGGGTGAAGAGAGCAGAAGGGAGGATGAAGAGAGCAGAAGGGAGGAGGGTGAAGAGAGCAGAAGGGAGGAGGAAGAGAGCAGAAGGGAGGATGAAGAGAGCAGAAGGGAGGATGAAGAGAGCAGAAGGGAGGATGAAGAGAGCAGAAGGGAGGATGAAGAGAGCAGAAGGGAGGATGAAGAGAGCAGAAGGGAGGAGGATGAAGAAAGGCAGAGAGAAACTGTGTGTTTGCATAATGTTGCCAAAGTACCAGTAATGTAAAACAGATAAACCTATCAGGTACTTCCTGGATGCCTATTGGCTGTGTTTAGCGTCAGGGCCCATGGGTTAATAAGGTCAGAGGTTAATTGGGTAGGGCACCTACTGTAGGTAGGGGTTAGTAGAGGTCAGAGGTTAGATACATGGTTAGAGTTCGGGCCATCTGACAGGTTTATGAACGTAAATGAAGGCCAGGCCCGAATAATACAACAGCAATAGTGTGGCAAGCAGAGCTCGGTTGAGAGAGGGAGAGACATGTGTGTCTGGCGATAAGTAGTGCACAATATCCTAAGAAAGAGGACTTTTCTCACACCTTGTGACGTAGTCCATACTGACGTAATGCTTGGAGACTGATTTTCCCACTTTGCTCCTCAATGTTTTCATTGAGTGGAGTCAGTATTTCACCTGAGTCTGGGGATCAGAGTTGAGGGGTGTGTGCATGAGTTTGTGCCAGGGTTGGGGTCAATTCCATTTCAATTACAGTCAATTCAGAAAGTAAACCAAATTCCAATTCCAAATGTTTCTTATTGAAAAGCATTGAAAATAATTGGAATTGGAATTTCCGTGTACTTCCTGAATTGAAATGGAATTGACCCCAACCCTGGTTAGCTCCTGAGACTGCCTGGGCTTCAGGTCGTTCTGTTCTCCCACATAAACTGAGCTTTGTGTCTGTCAGGGGATGTGTTTGTGTGTGTATGTGCATACTCGTGTGCCATTGTGTGTGTGTGTGT
Source organism: Oncorhynchus keta (assembly GCF_023373465.1). Lineage (NCBI taxonomy): Eukaryota > Metazoa > Chordata > Actinopteri > Salmoniformes > Salmonidae > Oncorhynchus > Oncorhynchus keta. Next base: position 14,546,996 of record NC_068447.1, read on the forward strand.
GCATGCGTGTGTGTTTTGTGTGCGTGCGTGTATGTGTGTTAAATATTACTTTTCTTGGCAATCTTTTTCTAATTTCCCCTCCTGAGCTTAGTGGATAAAGAAGAGTATTTCTGTATTAAAGCTTCTCTTTCATTCACCACAGTTCTTTCACCTCTGTCTGGGTCTCAGTCTGTCTTTTGTTTCACTCTTCCTCTCTCTTTCTCTTCGCTCTTCCTTTCGATGTCTCTGTCTCTCTCCATGTCTCTGTCTCTCTCCACGTCTCTGTCTCTCTCCATGTCTCTGTCTCTCTCCATGTCTCTCTCCATGTCTCTGTCTCTCTCCATGTCTCTCTCCATGTCTCTGTCTCTCTCCATGTCTCTGTCTCTCTCCATGTCTCTGTCTCTCTCCATGTCTCTCTCCATGTCTCTGTCTCTCTCCATGTCTCTCTCCATGTCTCTGTCTCTCTCCATGTCTCTGTCTCTCTCCATGTCTCTCTCCATGTCTCTCTCCATGTCTCTGTCTCTCTCCATGTCTCTGTCTCTCTCCATGTCTCTCTCCATGTCTCTCTCCATGTCTCTCTCCATGTCTCTGTCTCTCTCCATGTCTCTGTCTCTCTCCGTGTCTCTGTCTCTCTCCATGTCTCTCTCCATGTCTCTGTCTCTCTCCATGTCTCTGTCTCTCTCCATGTCTCTCTCCATGTCTCTGTCTCTCTCCATGTCTCTGTCTCTCTCCGTGTCTCTGTCTCTCTCCATGTCTCTCTCCATGTCTCTCTCCATGTCTCTGTCTCTCTCCATGTCTCTGTCTCTCTCTGTGTCTCTGTCTCTCTCCATGTCTCTCTCCATGTCTCTGTCTCTCTCCATGTCTCTCTCCATGTCTCTGTCTCTCTCCATGTCTCTGTCTCTCTCCATGTCTCTCTCCATGTCTCTCTCCATGTCTCTCTCCATGTCTCTGTCTCTCTCCATGTCTCTGTCTCTCTCCATGTCTCTGTCTCTCTCCATGTCTCTCTCCATGTCTCTCTCCATGTCTCTGTCTCTCTCCATGTCTCTGTCTCTCTCCATGTCTCTGTCTCTCTCCGTGTCTCTGTCTCTCTCCATGTCTCTGTCTCTCTCCATGTCTCTGTCTCTCTCCATGTCTCTCTCCATGTCTCTCTCCATGTCTCTGTCTCTCTCCATGTCTCTGTCTCTCCATGTCTCTCTCCATGTCTCTGTCTCTCTCCATGTCTCTGTCTCTCTCCATGTCTCTGTCTCTCTTCATGTCTCTGTCTCTCTCCATGTCTCTCTCCATGTCTCTCTCCATGTCTCTGTCTCTCTCCATGTCTCTGTCTCTCTCCATGTCTCTGTCTCTCTCCGTGTCTCTGTCTCTCTCCATGTCTCTCTCCATGTCTCTGTCTCTCTCCATGTCTCTGTCTCTCTCCATGTCTCTCTCCATCTCTCTCTCCATGTCTCTCTCCATGTCTCTCTCCATGTCTCTGTCTCTCTCCATGTCTCTGTCTCTCTCCATGTCTCTGTCTCTCTCCATGTCTCTCTCCATGTCTCTCTTCATGTCTCTCTCCATGTCTCTGTCTCTCTCCATGTCTCTGTCTCTCTCCGTGTCTCTGTCTCTCTCCATGTCTCTCTCCATGTCTCTGTCTCTCTCCATGTCTCTCTCCATGTCTCTGTCTCTCTCCATGTCTCTGTCTCTCTCCATGTCTCTGTCTCTCTCCGTGTCTCTGTCTCTCTCCATGTCTCTCTCCATGTCTCTCTCCATGTCTCTGTCTCTCTCCATGTCTCTGTCTCTCTCCATGTCTCTGTCTCTCTCCGTGTCTCTGTCTCTCTCCATGTCTCTCTCCATGTCTCTGTCTCTCTCCATGTCTCTGTCTCTCTCCATGTCTCTGTCTCTCTCCATGTCTCTGTCTCTCTCCATGTCTCTGTCTCTCTCCATGTCTCTCTCCATGTCTCTCTCCATGTCTATGTCTCTCTCCATGTCTCTCTCCATGTCTCTCTCCATGTCTCTCTCCATGTCTATGTCTCTCTCCATGTCTCTCTCCATGTCTCTCTCCATGTCTATGTCTCTCTCCATGTCTCTGTCTCTCTCCATGTCTCTGTCTCTCTCCGTGTCTCTGTCTCTCTCCATGTCTCTCTCCATGTCTCTGTCTCTCTCCATGTCTCTGTCTCTCTCCATGTCTCTGTCTCTCTCCATGTCTCTCTCCATGTCTCTGTCTCTCTCCATGTCTCTGTCTCTCTCCATGTCTCTTTCTCGCTCCATGTCTCTTTCGCTCCATGTCTCTGTCTCTCTCCATGTCTCTGTCTCTCTCCATGTCTCTGTCTATGTATCTCTCTATGTCTCTCTGTATATCTCTCAATTGGCATGGGAAACAACTGTTAACATTGTCAAAGCAAATGCAGTTGATAATAAAAGAAGTGACAACAGCAAACATTACACTCACAGAAGTTCCAAAAGAATATAGACATTACAAGTGTCATATTATGCATACAGTGCCTTGCGAAAGTATTCGGCCCCCTTGAACTTTGCGACCTTTTGCCACATTTCAGGCTTCAAACATAAAGATAAAACTGTATTTTTTTGTGAATAATCAACAACAAGTGGGACACAATCATGAAGTGGAACGACATTTATTGGATATTTCAAAAACTGAAAAATTGGGCGCCCCTTTACTTTCAGTGCAGCAAACTCTCTCCAGAAGTTCAGTGAGGATCTCTGAATGATCCAATGTTGACCTAAATGACTAATGATGATAAATACAATCCACCTGTGTGTAATCAAGTCTCCGTATAAATGCACCTGCACTGTGATAGTCTCAGAGGTCCGTTAAAAGCGCAGAGAGCATCATGAAGAACAAGGAACACACCAGGCAGGTCCGAGATACTGTTGTGAAGAAGTTTAAAGCCGGATTTGGATACAAAAAGATTTCCCATGCTTTAAACATCCCAAGGAGCACTGTGCAATATACAGTGTTGTAACGATGTGAAAATCGTTAAAGTACAAAATGGAAAATAAATTAACATAAATATGGGTTGTATTTACAATGGTGTTTGTTCTTCACTGGTTGCCCTTCTCTTGTGGCAACAGGTCACAAATCTTGTTGCAGTGATGGCACACTGTGGTATTTCACCCAATAGATATGGGAGTTTATCAAAATTGGGTTTGTCTTCAAATTCTTTGTGGATCTGTGTAATCTGAGGGAACTATGTGTCTCTAATATGGGCATACATTTGGCAGGAGGTTACTAAGTACAACTCAGTTTCCACCTCATTTTGTGGGCAGTGAGCACATAGCCTGTCTTCTCTTGAGAGCCAGGTCCGCCTACGGCGGCCTTTCTCAATAGCAAGGTTATGCTCACTGAGTCTGTATATAGTCAACGCTTTCCTTAAGTTTGTGTCAGTCACAGTGGTCAGGTATTCTGCCACTGTGTTCTCTCTGTTTAGGGCCAAATAACATTCTAGTTTGCTCTGTTTTTGTATTTTTTTCTCAATGTGTCCAATGTACATTTTTTAGTATCTTCTTGTTTTCTCATGATTTGATTGGGTCTAATTGTGTTGCTGTCCTGGGGCTCTGGGGGGGGTCTGTTTGTGTTTGTGGACAGAGCTCCAGGACCAGCTTGCGTAGGGGACTCTTCTCCAGGTTCATCTCTCTGTAGGTGATGGCTTTGTAATGGAAGATTTGGTGGTTTTCGAATTTAACGTCTCTTTTCTGGATTTTGATAATTAGCGCGTATCGGCAAGAATTCTGCATGCAGTCTCAATTTGGTGTTTGTCCCATTTTGTGAAATGTTGGTTGGTGAGCGGACCCCAGACCTCACAACCATAAAGTGCAATGGGTTCTATAACTGATTCAAGTATTTTTAGCCAGATCCTAATTGGTATGTTGACTTTTTATGTTCCTTTTGATGGCAGAGAAGGTCCTTTTGGCCTTGTCTCTGAGCTCGTTCACAGCTTTGTGGAAGTTACCTGTGGCGCTGATGTTGAGGCTGAGGTATGTATGGTTTATGAGCTCTTGGGCGACGGTGTCGAGATGGAAGTTGTATTTCTGGTCCTGGAGAATGGACCTTTTTTGCAACACATTATTTTTTATTTACTTTCTTTCTCTTTCTTTTTCACTCTCTCTATTTCTCTTTCCCTCTTTATTCCTCTTTCCCTCTCTCTCTCTCCCTCTGTTTTTTTCTCTCTCTCTCTCTCCCTCCCTCTGTTTCTCTCTCTCTCCCTCTGTTTCTCTCTCTCCCCCTCTGTTTCTCTCTCTCCCTCTGTTTCTCTCTCTCCCTCTGTTTCTCTCTCTCCCCCTCTGTTTCTCTCTCTCCCTCTGTTTCTCTCTCTCCCCTCTGTTTCTCTCTCTCTCCCTCTGTTTCTCTCTCTCCCTCTGTTTCTCTCTCTCTCCCTCTGTTTCTCTCTCTCTCCCTCTGTTTTCTCTCTCTCCCTCTGTTTCTCTCTCTCGGTCTCTGTTTTTCTCTCTCTCCCTCTGTTTCTCTCTCTCCCCCTCTGTTTCTCTCTCTCCCTCTGTTTTCTCTCTCTCCCCCTCTGTTTCTCTCTCTCCCTCTGTTTCTCTCTCTCCCTCTGTCTCCCTCTTTCTCTCTCTCCCCTCTGTTTCTGTTTCTCTCTCTCCCTCTGTTTCTGTTTCTCTCTCTCCCTCTGTTTCTCTCTCTCTCCCTCTGTTTCTGTTTCTCTCTCTCCCTCTGTTTCTCTCTCTCTCCCTCTGTTTCTCTCTCTCCCTCTGTTTCTCTCTCTCTCCCTCTGTTTCTCTCTCTCTCCCTCTGTTTCTCTCTCTCTCCCTCTGTTTCTCTCTCTCTGTCTCTGTTTCTCTCTCTCCCTCTGTTTCTCTCTCTCCTCCCTCTGTTTCTCTCTCTCTCCCTCTGTTTCTCTCTCTCTCCTCTCTCTCCCTCTGTTTCTCTCTCTCTCCCTCTGTTTCTCTCTCTCTCCCTCTGTTTCTCTCTCTCTCCCTCTGTTTCTCTCTCTCTCCCTCTGTTTCTCTCTCTCCCTCTGTTTCTCTCTCTCTCCCTCTGTTTCTCTCTCTCTCCCTCTGTTTCTCTCTCTCTCTGTTTCTCTCTCTCTCCCCTCTGTTTCTCTCTCTCTTCTGTTTCTCTCTCTCTCCCTCTGTTTCTCTCTCTCTCCCTCTGTTTCTCTCTCTCGGTCTCTGTTTTCTTCTCTCTGTTTCTCTCTCTCCCTCTGTTCTCCCTCTGTTTCTCTCTCGGTCTCTGTTTCTCTCTCTCTCCCTCTGTTCTCCCTCTGTTTCTCTCTCTCTCCCTCTGTTTCTCTGTATCTCTCTCTCTCCCTCTGTTTCCCTCTGTTTCTCTCTCTCGGTCTCTGTTTCTCTCTCTCTCCCTCTGTTTCTCTCTCTCTCCCTCTGTCTCCCTCTGTTTCTCTCTCTCTCCCTCTGTTTTTCTCTCTCCCTCTGTTTCTCTTCTCTCCCTCTGTTTCTCTCTCCTCCTCTGTTTTCTCTCTCTCTCCCTCTGTTTCTCTCTCTCTCCCTCTGTTTCTCTCTCTTCCCTCTGTTTCTCTCTCTCCCTCTGTTTCTCTCTTTCTCCCTCTGTTTCTCTCTCTCCCTCTGTTTTCTCTCTCTCTCTGTTTCCTCTCTCTTCTCTCTCTGTCTTCTCTCTCTCTCTCTCCCTCTGTTTCTCTCTCTCTCCCTCTGTTTCTCTCTCTCTCCCTCTGTTTCTCTCTCTCTCCCTCTGTTTCTCTCTCTCGGTCTCTGTTTTCTCTCTCTCCCTGTTTCTGTTCTCCTCTGTTTCTCTCTCCTCTCTGTTTCTCTCTCTCCCTCTGTTTTCTCTCTCCCTCTGTTTCTCTCTCTCTCCCTCTGTTTCTCTCTCTCTCCCTCTGTTTTCTCTCTCCCTCTGTTTCTCTCTCTCTCCCTCTGTTTCTCTCTCTCTCCTCTGTTTTCTCTCTCTCTCCTCTGTTTCTCTCTCTCCCTCTGTTTCTCTCTCTCCCTCTGTTTCTCTCTCTTCCTCTCTCTCTCTCCCTCTGTTTCTCTCTCTCTGTTTCTTCTCTCTGTTTCTTCTCTCCCCTCTGTTTCTCTCTCTCTCCCTCTGTTTCTCTCTCTCTCCCTCTGTTTCTCTCTCTCTCCCTCTGTTTCTTTCTCCCTCTCTCTCTCCCTCTGTTTTCTCTCTCTCTCCCTCTGTTTCTGTTTCTCTCTCTCCCTCTGTTTCTCTCTCTCTCCCTCTGTTTCTCTGTTTCTCTCTCTCTCCCTCTGTTTCTGTTTCTCTCTCTCGGTCTCTGTTTCTCTCTCTCTCCCTCTGTTTCTCTCTCTCTCCCTCTGTTTCTCTCTCTCTCCCTCTGTTTCTCTCTCTCTCCCTCTGTTTCTCTCTTCTGTTTCTCTCTTCTCCCTCTGTTTCTCTTTCCCTCTGTTTCTCTCTCTGTTTCTCTCTCTCTCCCTCTGTTTCTCTCTCCCTCTCTCTCTCCCTCTGTTTCTCTCTCTCCCTCTGTTTTTCTCTCTCTCTGTTTCTCTCTCTCTCCCTCTGTTCTCTCTCTCTTCTCTGTTTCTCTCTCTCCTCTGTTTCTCTCTCTTTCTCTCTCTCTCCCTCTGTTTCTCTCTCTCTCTCTGTTTCTCTCTCTCCTCTGTTTCTCTCTCTCTCCCTCTGTTTCTCTCTCTCTCCCTCTGTTTCTCTCTTTCCTCTCTCTCTCCCCTCTGTTTCTCTCTCTCTGCCTCTGTTTTTCTCTCTCCCTCTGTTTCTCTCTCTCTCCCTCTGTCTCTTTGTCTCTCTCTCCTCTGTTTCTCTCTCTCCCTCTGTTTCTCTCTCTCCCTCTGTTTCTCTCTCTCGGTCTCTTTGTCTTCCTCTCTCCCTCTGTTTCTCTCTCTCTCCCTCTGTTTCTCTCTCTCCCTCTGTTTCTCTCTCTCTCCCTCTGTTTCTCTCTCTCGGTCTCTGTTTCTCTCTCCCTCTGTTTCTCTCTCTCTCCCTCTGTTTCTCTCTCTCGGTCTCTGCTAACACCTCCATTATAACTACCATCCACTACCATTATTTATTTGTGTTTTCTGTGTGTGAGACACACAGCTCTTAAGTTTGCCTGTGTGCATGTGATAATATGTGTGCATATACAGTAGGTGTGTAATGTAACCAGGCCCCTGCAGTAACATTCTATTATCCAGGCATAAATCCTATTGCAGTGAAAGCTGTGAAATTAGCCATTCCTCCTCTAGGGCACAACTCCCTCTGCTCGCTTTCATCTTAACACACACACACACACACACACACACACACACACACACACAGACACACACACACACACACACACACACACACACACACACACACACACACACACACACACACACACACACACACACACACACACACACACACACACACACACACACACACACACACACACACACACACACACACACACACACACACACACACACACACACACACACACACACACACACACATTCATATTTCTCTCTCCGTTGGAACCTGTCAGTCTCAATCACCAACCATCTAAATAACCCTGCAATCTCTAATGTTTAACATTCTATGAATGCTGTTGTATCTTGTGTTTTATGTGTAATGTAAGTGCCTTAATGTGTTTGGACCCTAGGAAGATTAATGGGAATCCCCTAATACATACAAATAAATACAAATCTCTGTCATATCCTCACCACCTACCCCCTTAAATACCTCCATAAACTACAGCTACAGACGTTACTGAGGCTATAGAAGCTCCTAGCAGTTATCATAGCCGTAGGCCGAGCCCGGTTGGATGAGGAGTCTGGTTCCAATAATAAGAGCGCTGATCAGAGGAATCCATCCACTCTGTGTGTGTTTGTTATGTATTGTACACCTACTAAAAGGTGAGCCATGGTTATCCCCTAAGGTTTGCTCTCTTCACATAACATAACTCATTCTGTGAGAATGTATGGATCTGTGCCATTTACTTTGAACTGGACTGTGTTTACAGAATGAGCGGTCGTGAGTAGATATGCTTGTTTTGAGATCAAAACGAGAGCTGCATGTATCTACGTTTGCACATTCTGTTCATATCCTTTAATAGTTAGTGAGTTAGTAGCCCAGTTATGGCTAATTTGTAGTCAGCAATAGGGGAGTGATCGCTTCCTACAAGAGCACAAAACATGTACATTTCTAGACACTCTTTGAAAAGCAAGTCAGGAGCTTTTTTGTCTTAAAGGGGCAGTGTTCTATTTTGAGACTGGTTTGAATAAGCTAAGTAGCCAATAGGCAGAGAGTAGCATGATTTGTCTGATTCTCTGTAATAATGGTATGGGAATAGTAATGCATTTTATTTTGTAAAGTAGTTTCTTGCATCAAACAAGGCAACATTTTCAGTCACCTCCTTGTCTGAAGGACAAGGTTGATGCAGGTTGATGCAAAGCCATGCATGTTTTTTCAAAAGGCTCATTGGACTGTAGTCCTACATTGAACACCACACATTGGCTGCTACTGTAGGCTGAATGATAGAAAAGCTATTTCCATGTTAAAATGTTATGGGATGTATTTTCTCCATTGTTTTTGATGGTAGGCCACTCTGGTAGGCCTTCATTATGACCAAATAGCCACAGTAGCCTACTCGACCACTGTTGAAACTGTACATTACAGTGGGTACAGCCTCAGTGTTCACAGTAAACGCTCTCTGGAAGTTGCACAGAATTCTCACAACGTTCAAGTTTGTGCTCAGCAGAACTGACATTTGCTCAGTGATGCTCAGTGATGCTCAGTCTCCAACATGGTTGGTGTGATTAACCTGTTTAGTGTAGTTAATCCTGGTTAGTTTTTGTATTATTTTTATATAATCAGGCAAGTCAGTTCTTATTTACAATGACGGCCTACACCAGCCAAACCCGGTTGACACTGGGCCAATGGTGCGCCACCCTACGGGACTCCCAATCACAGCGGGTTGTGATACAGCCTGGATTCAAACCAGGGTGTCTGTAGTGACGCCTCTAGCACTGAGACGCAGTGCCTTAGACCTCTGCACCACTCGGGAGACGCTAATCCACTCGGGAGCAGTGTGGTTAGTCTGGCTAGCGAGCAGCTTGCATAAGCCTGGTTGTATAACACTGGCATGGTACGTCTCAGCCCCAGGCAGATGAAACAGAGGAGACAGGGCGTGTGTGTGTGTGTTTGTGTGTGTTTGTGTGTGTTTGTGTGTGTGTGTGTGTGTTTGTGTGTGGCCGCCACCAGCTCCTGGTTCTCATTAGATCTCAGCTCCCTGAGGAGGAACGGACCATCAGATTGATTACTCTTGTCCGTGTCGAAGAGCCTTAGCCAGGTCCACTTGATAGTCAGTAAACATCCCTGGTTTGAAGTCACTGGGAAAGAACACTTATCTAAAACTATCAACAAAGACAGTATTGATTCAATAGTAATCTCTCCTACTCACTCTAACCTGTTTAACATAATCAGAAGACAATGAAGTTGATTAGATGATTCCAATGGTACATTTCCATACAGGATTTACCACAATGTTTTACCCCAAAAGACACCATCTGTGCGGGCCGTCACTTGTGTCTCTCTGGGCCATGGCCTCCTCTGACTCGGGGCCAAAGCCAGGCCACTGGTACTTTTGAGATGGCATTTACATATCTGTGAACTGTAACACCTTCTCACAAAGCAACTGTTTTTGATTATGCAGAGAGGCTGTTGATTCTGCTCTTCATTGTCAGCCCTAGATATGGAAACACAATGTCTCCAGAACAACATCAGGGTGTAGACACCAGTCAAAAGGCAGCACAAGTGTGTGGAACTGGGTGTCTCTCCTCTCCTCTCCTCTCCTCTCCTCTCCTCTCCTCTCCTCTCCCTCCTCTCCCTCTCCTCTCCTCTCCTCTCCTCTCCTCTCCCCTCCTCCCCTCCCTCCTCCTCTCCTCTCCTCTCCTCTCCTCTCATTAATAGCATATGGAGATAGGCAGCTGTAGCCTGGCTGGCTATATTTCAGAACAGAGTTTAGTAAGCTGTCATAAATTCACTCTATGCTAGAGCTTCATTCAATCAATCCTGGTCACAGAGTTTCCGGTGTACATTAAAAAACATGATTCTACATATAATGTTCTTAAATTTTGGGACAATATAGTGTATCTGCAATGTAACACATAGTGTGTGTGTGTGTGTGTGTACTTTGTGTGTGTACTGTGTGTGTGTGTTTTCATATCTGTGAATGTGTTGGTGTGTTTTTGGTTAAATCTGTCATTGTGTTCAGTCCCCTGTGGTGCTGCACTGTTTTCAGTAAAACATTTACGGCTGTATTAATGTAGGATTTTACGACACCCCTGTTGACTTAATACCCCTAATACTCAGCAAAGAATTCCTGAAATCATTTTTGGACCTCGCTGAGTCTCTGCTATATGAATAACAGCTTGAACAAGAGAACAAAGTTTTATTAATACAAACAGTAATAATCAAATCCCAGATTTCCCTGCACAACAACAATTAGGGTTTATTTAAATAAAAACAGATTTATGTGGAGAAACATGAACGTTTTGTTGCTAAATGTCCCAAAGATTACAAAGATGGTCACGATGAGCAGGAGGGTTGAGGTACCGTATATGAAATTGACATTATAATGTGAGTCACACATACGCCTCCCTTATCAACCTCACCAGGGGCCCCTGTTTATCTTTCTTCTCATTGGCTATACACCCTACTCTGCTTTGAGCCTGTTGGTTGTTCAGCCTCCAGTGTGTTGTGCTCATTGGCTGTTCACCTTGATGTGCTTAAATGGCAGTAAGGTAACAGGAAATGAGATATTTGTCCTGCTTTGACCTGCCCTGTAAACTCACACCAGCTGCTTGGTGTTCTCTTACCCTCTACCCCCTGTCTTCCGGTGTTCTCTTACCCCCTACTACCCTCTACCCCCTGTCTTCCTGTGTTCTCTTACCCCCTACCACCCTCTACCCCCTGTCTTCCTGTGTTCTCTTACCCCATACCACCCTCTACCCCCTGTCTTCCTGTGTTCTCTTACCATCTACACCCTGTCTTCCTGTGTTCTCTTACCCCCTACCACCCTCTACCCCCTGTCTTCCTGTGTTCTCTTACCCCCTACCACCCTCTACCCCCTGTCTTCCTGTGTTATATTACCCCATTACTACCCTCTACCCCCTGTCTTCCTGTGTTATATTACCCCACTACTACCCCCTGTCTTCCTGTGTTATATTACCCCACTACTACCCCCTGTCTTCCTGTGTTCTCTTACCCCCTACCACCCTCTACCCCATGTCTTCCTGTGTTATATTACCCCACTACTACCCTCTACCCCCTGTCTTCCTGTGTTCTCTTACCCCCTACCACCCTCTACCCCCTGTCTTCCTGTGTTCTCTTACCCCCTACCACCCTCTACCCCCTGTCTTCCTGTGTTCTCTTACCCCCTACCACCCTCTACCCCCTGTCTTCCTGTGTTCTCTTACCCCATACCACCCTCTATCCCCTGTCTTCCTGTGTTCTCTTACCCCATACCACCCTCTACCCCCTGTCTTCCTGTGTTCTCTTACCCTCTACCCCCTGTCTTCCTGTGTTCTCTTACCCCTACCACCCTCTACCCCCGTCTTCCTGTGTTCTCTTACCCCATACCACCCTCTACCCCCTGTCTTCCTGTGTTCTCTTACCCCCTACCACCCTCTACCCCCTGTCTTCCTGTGTTATATTACCCCACTACTACCCTCTACCCCCTGTCTTCCTGTGTTCTCTTACCCCCTACCACCCTCTACCCCCTGTATTCCTGTGTTATATTACCCCACTACTACCCTCTACCCCCTGTCTTCCTGTGTTATATTCTTACCCCTGTCTTCCTGTGTTATATTACCCCACTACTACCCCCTGTCTTCCTGTGTTCTCTTACCCCCTACCACCCTCTACCCCCCTGTCTTCCTGTGTTATATTACCCCACTACTACCCTCTACCCCCTGTCTTCCTGTGTTATATTACCCCCATACCACCCTCTACCCCCTGTCTTCCTGTGTTATATTACCCCACTACTACCCCCTGTCTTCCTGTGTTCTCTTACCCCTACCACCCTCTACCCCCTGTCTTCCTGTGTTATATTACCCCACTACTACCCTCTACCCCCTGTCTTCCTGTGTTATATTACCCCCTACCACCCTCTACCCCCTGTCTTCCTGTGTTCTCTTACCCCCTACCACCCTCTACCCCCTGTCTTCCTGTGTTATATTACCCTCTACCCCCTGTCTTCCTGTGTTATATTACCCCACTACTACCCCCCAAACACAGCATCCCGTTCCTCACCCCCTGTCTTCCTGTGTTATATTACCCCACTACTACCCTCTACCCCCTGTCTTCCTGTGTTATATTACCCCATACTACCCTCTATCCCCCAAACACAGCATCCCGTTCCTCACCCCTGTCTTCCTGTGTTATATTACCCCACTACTACCCCCAAACACAGCATCCCGTTCCTCACCCCCTGTCTTCCTGTGTTATATTACCCCACTACTACCCCCCAAACACAGCATCCCGTTCCTCACCCCCTGTCTTCCTGTGTTATATTACCCCACTACTACCCCCCAAACACAGCATCCCGTTCCTCACCCCCTGTCTTCCTGTGTTATATTACCCCACTACTACCCTCTACCCCCTGTCTTCCTGTGTTATATTACCCCACTACCACCCTCTATCCCCTGTCTTCCTGTTATATTACCCCATACTACCCTCTACCCCCCAAACACAGCATCCCGTTCCTCACTCCCTGTCTTCCTGTGTTATATTACCCCACTACTACCCTCTACCCCCTGTCTTCCTGTGTTATATTACCCCACTACTACCCTCTACCCCCTGTCTTTCTGTGTTATATTACCCCACTACTACCCCCCAAACACAGCATCCCGTTCCTCACCCCCTGGTTTAAATGGTCTATGTTCTGTTACTGCAGTTGGCCACATGGTCCGAACCACCCAATTTCCACGTCCTATGGACCTTCACTACCTCCCACATGGCTCCGTGTTAATGATGGAGCAAGGGGCCCTGCCTGCCAAATCACTGGGGAGAGAGTACACCCTTCCACTCCTAGCATGCATGTGTTTCTGTAGAGAACAACACCTCTTCACTCCTCAATCTAACAGCCAAAACACTGGAAACTCCCAAGTCTACTGCTTCTCAGTAAACTCTACTTTCCGCATTATATCTGACCCAAGAGCTCTGTAAAACGTAGAGTAGCCATTAGACTGGTCCCATAGCTCTGACACCATTTATAAAACGTAGTTACAGTAGCCATTAGACTGGTCCCATAGCTCTGACACCATTTATAAAACGTAGTTAGAGTAGCCATTAGACTGGTCCCATAGCACTGCTTTATAAAATGTAGTTAGAGTAGCCATTAGACTGGTCCCATAGCTCTGACACCATTTATAAAACGTAGTTAGAGCAGCCATTAGACTGGTCCCATAGCTCTGCTTTATAAAACGTAGTTAGAGTAGCCATTTATAAATTTATAGTTAGAGTAGCCATTAGACTGGTCCCATAGCTCTGACACCATTTATAAAACGTAGTTAGAGTAGCCATTAGACTGGTCCCATAGCTCTGACACCATTTATAAAACGTAGTTAGAGTAGCCATTAGACTGGTCCCATAGCTCTGACACCATTTATAAAACGTAGTTAGAGTAGCCATTAGACTGGTCCCATAGCTCTGACACCATTTATAAAACGTAGTTAGAGTAGCCATTAGACTGGTCCCATAGCACTGCTTTATAAAACGTAGTTAGAGTAGCCATTAGACTGGTCCCATAGCTCTGACACCATTTATAAAACGTAGTTAGAGTAGCCATTAGACTGGTCCCATAGCTCTGACACCATTTATAAAACGTAGTTAGAGTAGCCATTAGACTGGTCCCATAGCTCTGACACCATTTATAAAACGTAGTTAGAGTAGCCATTAGACTGGTCCCATAGCACTGCTTTATAAAACGTAGTTAGAGTAGCCATTAGACTGGTCCCATAGCTCTGACACCATTTATAAAACGTAGTTAGAGTAGCCATTAGACTGGTCCCATAGCTCTGACACCATTTATAAAACGTAGTTAGAGTAGCCATTAGACTGGTCCCATAGCTCTGACACCATTTATAAAACGTAGTTAGAGTAGACATTAGACTGGTCCCATAGAACTGCTTTATAAAACTTTGTATATTGAATAACCAAATATGTTTCTGTTTCTCTCTCTTAGTTCTCTTGAAGCCTTGGACCTCTCTCATAACAGCCTCACTTCAGTCCCCCTCTACCTACCCCGCCCTCTGCGTCAGCTGACCCTGCAACACAACTCCATTGGTCGAATCCCTGCGTATGTCTTTGGCCACCTGCGCCCTGGCCTAGAGTCCCTCCGTCTATCCCACAATGCACTAGGGGACGAAGGAGTGCAAGGAGTTTCTTTTGTGGGCATGTACCGATCGCTTGTTGAGCTCCTATTGGACAATAACCGTCTGGGGGCGGTGCCTCGCAGCGTGTGGCAGTTTAGGAACCTGCAGGTGCTGAGGCTCGACTACAACCAAATCAGGTATGAATCCAGTGCTACCAATCTTCTCTACCGCTGTTGGTACTGTGCTCACCAAGGGTAAATGCGACCAAACTTAACCACCACCTACAGTACCACCTACTCAAGGGGTTTTCTTTATTTTAACAATTTTATACATTGTAGAATAATAGTGAAGACATCAAAACTATGAAATAACACATATGGAATCATGTAGTAACCAAAAAAGTGTTAAAACAAATCATTTATTTGAGATTCTTCAAAGTAGCAACCCTTTGCCTTGATGACAGCTTTGTACACTCTTGCAATCACTTCACCAGCTTCAACTGGAATGCTTTTCCAACAGTCTTGATGGAGTTCCCACAAATTCGGAGCACTTTTTGGCTGCTTTTCCTTCACTCTGCGGTCCAACTCCTCCCAAACCATCTCAATATATCCAAGATGGTGCAGCAGTAAGACGTGTTTGTTTTCGTCCCATGTAAATATTGTCTTTTTCGATTTTTTTTGCATACATTTCAGTCTCTTTTTTCAAGTTTTGAAATAAATATACATTCCTGCAACCCGCCTCACCCAATGTGGTACGGATCAGCTATTTTTTTTAGACCTTATAACTGGAACCTCCATCAGTAGCTAGCCAACTAATTAGCTACTACCTATTTAGTCATTGTTAGCCACTGCTAGCGGTCTTTACCTTTAGCTCGGACTCTAGCCTAGGTAACCCGGGTAACACCTGCCGGTCTGCACAGAGCGATACTAGCCATGAGCATATTGGACTGCTTTTTCCACTACACCACCGGACTCCTGCCGCAAGCTCTGGACCATTACACCAGATCTTCGCAGCTAGCTAGTTGCTACAGAGGAGCTATTTTTGGCTAACGCCCTTGTCCAGAAGCATGCAACAGTTTGCCCCGAGCTAGGCCCATCTCCCGGCTAGCAAACGAAGTACACCAACTACAACACTTCTCTTACAAATTGGCCTGGACTCTTTGTCGACACGGTGCCCCGCCGATCCATCACGACTGGTCTGCAGGTCTGCTGATGTAACTCGGTCGATGTGCTCTCAACCGGCCTCTGCGTCGAGGATGTTTGGTGATGATCCATCTGCTAGCCCCAAACGCTGTGTCTCCCGCTTGCTCAACGTAGTAATCGACTACCGAACTGTTCCCTATTTCATCTAGTGCTGCTCAATGGACCCTATGATCACTCGGCCACACAGCTGATGCCTGCTGGACTGTCCATTAACACGAACCGGAACCCCTAACAGAAGCTAGCCAGCTAACTAGCTACTAGCTGGTAGTCAGTTAGCCACTGCCAGCGGTCATCAGCTAACCGTAGCCCAGTCAACTCCTGCAAGTATCCACAGCGCGATTCAACCCAGAGCATATCGGACTGCTTTTTCTCCACATCTCCTCATCATACCGCAAGCTCTGAACCTTTTCACCTGGATCAGCGCAGCTAGCTAGCTGCTATCTGAGTGGCTACTCCAGGCTAACGTCTCTATCCCGAAGCAAGCACCAGTTAGCCGGGAACTAGCCTGGTGCTAGGCCCATCTCCCGGCTAGCTGAAGAGGTCCAGCAGCCACTTCTTGGGCTACAATACCTATTTTGTCAATTGGCCTGGACCCCTTTTACTGCCGACACAGTGCCCCGCCAATCCATCACGACTGGTCTACCGACGTAATCCGCCCGAGGGGGTTTCAACAGGCTCCTTTGTCGCGACTTCCCCTGATGGACCATCCACTAGCCTGCTAGCCTTACCCTGCTAGCTGTCAAGAGCATATCAGACTGTTAGCTGAAGAGGTCCATCAGCCAATTTCTTGGGCTACAATACCTATTTTGCCAATTGGCCTGGAACCTTTTACTGTCTACACAGAACCCTGCTGATCCATCACAACTGGTCTGCCGACGTAACCGTCCAAGGGGGCTACAAGACTCTTTCATCGCGACGCCCCCCCCCCCCTAAGACCATTCTGCTAGCCTGCTCGCCCTGGCCCGCTAGCTGTCTGAATCGCCGTGTCACCAGCTCGCCTAGCTACTCACTGGTCCCTATGATGAGTCTGCTATGCATGCCTCTCCCTAATGTCAATATGCCTTGTCCATTGCTATTTTGGTTAGTGATTGTCTTATTTCACTGTAGAGCCTCCAGCCCTGCTCAATATGCCTTAGCTAGCCCTTTTGTTCCACCTCCCACACATGTGGTGACCTCACCTGGTTTAAATGGTGTCTCTAGAGACAGAACCTCTCTCATCGTCACTCAATGCCTAGGTTTACCTCCACTGTATTCACATCCTACCATACCCCTGTCTGTACATTATACCTTGAATCTAGTCTTCCGTGCCCAGAAATCTGCTCCTTTTACTCTCTGTTCCGAGCGCACTAGACGACCAGTTCTTATAGCCTTTAGCCGTACCCTTATCCTACTCTGTTCCTCTGGTGATGTAGAGGTTAATCCAGGACCTGCAGTGCTTAGCTCCACTCCCATTCTCCAGGCGCTCTCATTTGTTGACTTCTGTAACCGTAAAAGCCTTTGTTTCAGGCATGTTAACATTAGAAGCCTCCTCCCTAAGTTTGTTTTATTCACTGCTTTAGCACAGTCTGCCAACCAGGATGTCCTAGCCGTGTCTGAATCCTGGTTTAGAAAGGCAACCAAAAATCAACCCCTACTATAACATTTTCCGACAAGATAGAATTGCCAAAGGGGGCGGAGTTGCAATCTACTGCAGAGACAGCCTGCAGAGTTATGTCATACTATCTAAGTCTGTGCCCAAACAATTTGAGTTTCTACTTCTAAAACTCCACCTTTCCAGAAACAAGTCTCTCACCGTTGCTGCTTGTTATAGGCCACCTTCAGCCCCCAGCTGTGCCCTGGACACCATATGTGAATTGATTGTCCACCATCTATCTCCAGAGCTTGTACTGTTAGGTGACCTAAACTGGGACATGTTTAACACACCGGCCGTCCTACAATATTAGCTAGATGCCCTCAATCTTACACAAACTTTCAATGAACCAGGTACCACCTCAAATCAGGTAAACACGGGCACCCTCATAGATATCCTCCTGACCAACCTGCCCTCTAAATACACCTCTGCTGTCTTCAACCAGGATCTCAGTGATCACTGCCTCATTGCCTGCATCCGTAATGGGTCTGCAGTCAAACGGCCACCCCTCATCACTGTCAAACGCTTCCTAAAACACTTCAGCGAGCAAGCCTTTCTAATCAACCTGGCCCGGGTATCCTGGAAGGATATTGACCTCATTCCATCAGTAGAGGATCCCTGGTTATTCTTTAAAAGTTCTTTCCTCACCATCCTAAATAAGCATGCCCCATTCAAAAAATGTAGAACCAGGAACAGATATAGCCCTTGGTTCACTCCAGACCTGACTGCCCTTGACCAGCACAAAAACATCCTGCGGCGTACCGTATTAGCATCGAATAGCCCCCGCGATATGCAACTTTTCAGAGAAGTTAGGAACATGCAGTTAGGAAAGCAAAGGCTAGCTTTTTCAAACATAAATTTGCATCCTGTAGCACAAACTCCAAAAAGTTCTGGGACACTGTAAAGTCCATTGAGAATAAGAACACCTCCTCCCAGCTGCCCACTGCACTGAGGCTAGGAAACACTGTCCCCACTGATAAATCCACGATAATTGAGAATTTCAATAAATAAAATTATACGGCTGGCCATGCTTTCCACCTGGCTACCCCTACCCCAGGCAACAGCCCTGCACCCCCCACAGCAACTTGCTCAAGCCTCCTCCATTTGTCCTTCACCCAAATTCAGATAACTGATGTTCTGAAAGAGTTGCAAAATCTGGACCCCTACAAATCAGCAGGGCTAGACAATCTGGACCTTCTCTTTTCAAAATTATCCACCGCAATTGTTGCAAACCCTATTACTAGCCTGTTCAACCTCTCTTTGAGATCCCCAAAAATTGGAACGCTGAGGGGGTTGTCCCCCTCTTCAAAGGGGGAGACACTCTTGACCCAAACTGTTACAGACCTATATCTATCCTACCCTGCCTCTCTAAGGTCTTCGAAAGTCAAGTTAACAAACAGATCACCGACCATTTCGATTCCCACCGTACCTTCTCTGCTATGCAATCTGGTTTCGGAGCTGGTCATGGGTGCACCTCAGCCACGCTCAAGGTCCTAAACAATATCATAACCACCATCGATAAAAGACAATACTGTGCAGCCGTATTGATCGACCTGGCAAAGGCTTTTGACTCTGTCAGTCACCACATTCTTATCGGCAGACTCAACAGCCTTGGCTTCTCAAATGATTGCCTCGCCTGGTTTACAAACTACTTCTCAGACATAGGTCAGTGTGTCAAATCGGAGGGCCTGCTGTCCGGATGTCTGGCAGTCTCTGGGGGTGCCACAAGGTTCAATTCATGGGGCGACTCTTTTCTCGGTATGCATCAATGATGTCGCTCTTGCTGCTGGTGATTCTCTGATCCACCTCTACGCAGACTACACCATTCTGTATACTTCTGGCCCTTCTTTGGACAATGTGTTAACTAACCTCCAGAAGAGCTTCAATGCCATACAACTCTCCTTCATGCCATACAACTCTCCTTCCGTGGCCTCCAACTGCTCTTAAATGCAAGTAAAACTAAATGCATGCTCTTCAACCGATCGCCGCCCCACCCATCCAATATCACTACTCTGGACGCTTCTGACTTAGAATATGTGGACAACTACAAATACCTAGTTGTCTGGCTAGACTGCAAATTCTCCTTCCAGACTCACATTAAGCATCTCCAATCCAAAATTAAATCTAGAATTGGCTTCCTATTTCACAACAAAGCATCCTTCACTCATGCATTGACTTCGGCAATGTCATTTACAAAATAGCCTCCAACACTCTACTCAGCAAATTGGATGCAGTCTATCACAGTTCCATCCGTTTTGTCACCAAAGCCCCATATACTACCCACCACTGAGACCTGTACAGTATGCTCTCGTTGGTTGGCCCTCGCTTCATATTCGTCGCCAAACCAACTGGCTCCAGGTCATTTATAAGTCTTTGCTAAGTAAAGCCCCGCCTTATCTCAGCTCACTGGTCACCATAGCAGCACCCACCAGTAGCACCAGCAGGTATATTTCACTGGTCACCATTTTCTACTTTGGCTGCCTTTCCTTCCAGTTCTCTGCTACCAATGACTGCAAAAAATCACTGAAGCTGGAGACTCATATCTCCCTCACAAACGTTAAGCATCAGTTGTCAGAGCAGCTCACAGATCATTGCACCTGTACATAGCCCATCTGTAAATAGCCCATCCAACTACTTCATCCCCATATTGTTATTTTTTTTCTCTTTTGCAGCCCTGAACCTCTACTTGCACATTCATCTTCTGCACATCTATCACTCCAGTGTTTAATTGCTAAATTGTATTTACTTCGCCACAATGGCCTATTTATTGCCTTATCTCCCTAATCTTACCTCATTTGTACACAACGTATATAGATTTGTTTCTATTGTGTTATTGACTGTATGTTTATTCCATGTGTAACTCTGTGTTGTAGTTTGTGTCACACTACTTTGCTTTATCTTGGCCAGGTCGCAGTTGTAATTGAGAACTTGTTCTCAACTGGCCTACCTGGATAAATGAAGGTGAAATAAAAAAATATTGGGTTGAGGTCGGGTGATTGTGGAGGCCAGGTCATCTGATGCAGCACTCCATCCATCTCCTTTTTGGTCAAATAGCCCTTATATAGCTTGGAGGTGTGTTGGGTCATTGTCCTGTTGAAAAACAAATGACTGTCCCACAAAGCACAAACCAGATGGGATGGCGTATCGCTGCAGAATGCTGTGGTAACCATGCTGGTTAAGTGTGCCTTAAATTCGGAATAAATCACGATAGTATCACCAGCAAAGCACTATCACACCTCTTCCTCCATGCTTCACGGTGAGAACTACACATGCAGAGATCATCCATTCACCTACTCTGCGTCTCACAAAGACACGGCAGTTGGTACCAAAAATCTCAAATTTGTACTCATCAGACCAGATTTCCTCCTGTCGTGTTTCTTGGCCCAAGCAAGTCTCCTCTTCTTATTGGTGTCTTTTAGTAGTGCTTACTTTGCAGCAATTCGACCATGAAGGCCTGATTCACACAGTCTCCTCTGAACAGTTGATGTTGAGATGTGTCTGTTACTTGAACTCTGTGAAGCATTTATTTGGACTGCAATTTCTGAGGCTGGTAACTAACGAACTTATCCTCTGCAGCAGAGGTAACTCTGTGTCTTCCTTTCCTGTGGCGGTCCTCATGAGAGCCAGTTTCATTGTAGTGCTTGATGGTTTTTGCGACTGCACTTGAAAAATCTTTAAAAGCTCTTGAAAATGTACGTATTGACAGACCTTCATGTCTTAAGTAATGATGGACTGTTGTTTCTCTTTGCTTATTTGAGCTGTTCTTGCCATAATATGGACTTGGTCTTTTACCAAATAGGGCTATATTCTGTATACCACCCCTACATTGTCACAACACAACTGATTGGCTCAAATGCATTAAAAACACAAATGAACTTTTAACAAGCTACACCTGTTAATTTAAATGCATTCCAGGTGACTACCTCATGAAGCTGGTTGAGAGAATGCCAAGAATGTGCAAAGCTGTCATCAAGGCAAAGGGTGGCTACTTTGAAGAACCTCAAATATAAAATATATTTTGATTTGTTTAACACTTTTTTGGTTACTGCATGATTCCATATGTGTAATTTCATAGTTTTGATGTATTCACTGTGTATTCAAAGTAGTACAAATATATAAATGAGTAGGTCTGTCCAAATTCTTGACTGGTACTGTATAAATGTAACATCAGGTTTGAGTATATTAAGACCATGATGGCTTTAGCTATTACCACAATAAATCAAAGGAAAACCTCAGACTGAAGCGACCACAGCGTCAGGATCAGTTGAGTTCGTCTGGCACTGCCCTCTCCCTGAGGCTATGTAAGAACCAATCACAGAGCCCAGTATCAGTGAGTGAACTCACGTTGCCGTCCTGTTAGAGCACAGAACTAATCTCAGGCTAATTATCCAATCAGAATGATTGTTTTGGCAGGGTGCCCAGAGGGGCCGTCAGACAAGGACAGACACGTATTCACAAGAGTACACATTAAATAATGTTTTTACACTGTGTGTGTTGCTCGCAGGTCTGTGGCGGTGGGGTCGGTGTGTCACTCTCGTGTGGCGGTGCGTTCGGCCCTGGCCTCTCTCCACCTGGAGAACAACCTTATAGAAGAAGACATCCCCTCCACTACCTTCAACTGTATTCAAGACCCTAGTAGTGTGGTCACACAGCCCCAGGAACACATACACGAAGTGTAGACCAGCTTCTCCATGTATAGATGTTCCACTGAACCATCATTAAACCTCCCTATTTCCCCACCTCCCTTTCTTCACTAATCACCTATGTCATCTCGTCATGTATGTAAACTCGTGTTTGTGATGTCACAGTCGATGATGATGATGATGATGATGATAAAGATACTAATTCGTACCAGTACAGTTGTGTTACCTTACTCGAACAGAAATGAAACTACTGATGTCTGTGTATGAAAATGCTCTAGCGGTTGAGAGACAATATTAAATAACAGCTATTCCAACCTGTGTATTTAAGGGTCTGGGGGAGGTTAGTCTTGGGGCAGGTTAGACGTATACCAGGGGTAACAGGGTTACAGTGTCAGTGGGAGATCTGAGGGAACATTGGGAAAGAATATAAACATCATACATGTTCTCCACCCTGAGTCCAGCCATATAAACATCTCCTGCAGCATCTGACGCGTCCTGTCATGTGAAAACATAGAAGGTCAGGTCAGCCTGGGTGGCAGGGTTAGGGTTGGGGAGGGAGTCTTTCTCTGTGTGTCTGAGCTGACAGGGATGGCATCATTTCTCTGTGGCACGTGGTGGATGGGAGTGTGTTTGTGTTGGAGGAAGGGCGCAAGACAGTTTGTGTGTGTGTGCACCTTTATGTCTGTGTGTATGTGTGCGTGTGTGTTTGTGCACGTCAGAGAGGGTTAGAGGCAGGGAGTGTGTGAGCAGGATTCATTATTTGTGTTAGCAGCTGGAGAGAAAGAGGGAAAAGGGGAAAGAGAGAGACATGAACATAGAAAAACCAGAAAGAGGGAGCTGTTCAGACTAGCTGCCCTGTTGAGAGAATACAAATACACTGTATAGGAGGGCAGAGGAGGAGAGGGCTGAGGAGGAGGAGAGGTGGGCAGAGGAGGAGAGCAGGGCAGAAGAGGAGAAGAGGTCAGAGGAGGAAAGGAGGAGAGGAGGAGAAGAGGGCAGAAGAGAGGAGGAGAAGAGGGCAGAAGAGGAGAGGAGGTCCGAGGAGGAGAGGAGGAAACGAGGGAGAGGAGGAGAGGAGGTCAGAGGAGGAGCAGAGGAGAGGAGAAGAGGGCAGAAGAGGAGAGGAGGTCAGAGGAGGAGAGGAGGAAACGAGGGCAGAAGAGGAGAGGAGGGCAGAGGAGGAGGATGGCAGAGGAGGAGAGGAGGAGAGGAGGGCAGAGGAGAAGAGGATGAGAGGAGGGTAGAAGAGAGGAGGAGAGCAAGGCAGAGGAGGGCAGAGGAGAGAAAGAGCGGAGGAGAGGAGGGCAGAGGAGAGGAGGAGAGGAGGGCAGAGGAGAGGAGGCAGAGGAGAGTGAAGATAGGAGGGAAGAGAGGAGATGTGTTCTGAGTTCAGAACTGGAGCAGTATTCTCTCACAGAGAGTTAAGTGGGCAGTAAAGGAGAGTGAGAAGGGAGGAGAGAGACAGAGGGAGTTGGACAGCTGGAGTGGGTTCTGAGCTGCTCTCCTATTTGGGAACTGAAGCCGCAGGAGCCCTGGTGTCCTGCCAACCTTATTGACAAAGTGACTTTACGAATCTGTTCTTTCGGTTGTTTTCCCTCCCCCTCTCTCTCTCTCTCACATGTATTCAACAGTTATAAAGAAGTTCACAATGACCCATTCTTCTGCCTGTGCTCCCCAGTTGTAGGACATCCTAGCTGAGCTGTGTGTGTTTTCATGCATGTGTGAGTGTGTGCATAAATTATATAATTTACATAACAAATGATCAGAATCCACATATACTGTCGTGGCCATGAAATAAATGTAAATTGCTTTACAGGCTCCTGAGTGGCGCAGCGGTCTAAGCACTGCATCTCAGTGCAAGATGCGTCAACACAGTCCCTGGTTCAAATCCAGGCTGTGTCACATCCAGTTGTGATTGGAAATCCCATAGGGCGGCGCACAATTGGCCCAGCGCCGTCCGGGTTTGGCCGGGGTAGGCCGTCATTGTAAATAAGAATTTGTTCTTAACTGACTTGCCTAGTTAAATAAAGGTTAAATAGAAAAATACAGGCGGTGCAATTGCTCTGGCAAAGTTGAGGCATTGCGTTTCATAAGCAGTTCTCTGTCAGGGTTTAAATGAAGAACAGAAGGACCTCCACGGGCACTACTGTTACATACACACCACCCTTACCAGAGAGAGAAGAGGTGGAGAGGGAGGTAGAGAGGAGGTGAGTATAGAAAGGGAGAGGGGTGAGGTGAGTATAATATGCGGGAGAGAGAGAGTTGGGGAGGTAGAGAGGAGGTGAATATAGTATATGAGAGGGGAGAGAGAGAGAGAGAGAGGAGGTGAGAATAGTATGTGAAAGGGAGAGAGGGAAAGAGAGGGGGAGGTGAGTAATGGGGGAGAGGCAGGGAGAGAGAGGAGGTGAGTACAGTATGTGAAAGAGAGAGAGGAGAGGGGGAGAGGCAGGGAGAGGGAGAGAGGTGAGTACAGTATGTGAAAGGGGGAGAGAGGGAGAGAGGTGAGTAGTATGTGAAAGGGAGAGAGGGAGAGAGGTGAGTACAGTATGTGAAAGGGAGGGAGGGAGAGAGGTGAGTACAGTATGTGAAAGGGAGGGAGAGAGGTGAGTACAGTATGTGAAAGGGAGAGAGAGAGGTGAGTACAGTATGTGAAAGGGAGGGAGGGAGAGAGGTGAGTACAGTATGTGAAAGGGAGAGAGGAGAGGTGAGTACAGTATGTGAAAGGGAGAGAGGGAGAGAGGTGAGTACAGTATGTGAAAGGGAGAGAGGGAGAGAGGTGAGTACAGTATGTGAAAGGGAGGGAGAGAGGTGAGTACAGTATGTGAAAGGGAGGGAGGGAGAGAGGTGAGTACAGTATGTGAAAGGGAGGGAGAGAGGTGAGTACAGTATGTGAGGTGAGTACAGTATGTGAAAGGGAGGGAGAGAGGTGAGTACAGTATGTGAAAGGGAGAGTGAGAGGTGAGTACAGTATGTGAAAGGGAGAGGGAGTACAGTATGTGAAAGTGAGTACAGTATGTGGAGGGAGAGAGGTGAGTACAGTATGTGAAAGGGAGGGAGAGAGGTGAGTACAGTATGTGAAAGGGAGAGAGGTGAGTACAGTATGTGAAAGGGAGGGAGAGGTGAGTACAGTATGTGAAAGGGAGAGAGGTGAGTACAGTATGTGAAAGGGAGAAGGTGGTACAGTATGTGAAAGGGGGAGGGAGAGAGAGTGAGTACAGTATGTGAAAGGAGGAGAGAGGTGAGTACAGTATGTGAAAGGGAGGAGAGGTGAGTACAGTATGTGAAAGGGAGGGAAGGGTGGTACAGATGTGAAAGAGGAGGTACAGATGTGGGAGAGAGGTGAGTACAGTATGTGAAAGGGAGGAGAGGTGAGAGATGAAAGGGGAGGGAGAGTGGTAATGTACAGTATGTGAAAGGAGAGAGGGAGTACAGTATGTGAGAGGAGAGAAGTGAGTACAGTATGTGAAAGGAGAGAGAGAGGTGAGTACAGTATGTGAAAGGGAGAGGAGGAGATGAGGTGAGTACAGTATGTGAAAGGGAGGAGGAGAGGGTGAGTACAGTATGTGAAGTATGGAGGGAGAGAGGTGAGTACAGTATGTGAAAGGGAGGGAGAGAGGTGAGTACAGTATGTGAAAGGAGGAGAGAGGTGAGTACAGTATGTGAAAGGGAGAGAGGTGAGTACAGTATGTGAAAGGGGGGAGAGAGTAGAAAGGGAGAGTACAGTATGTGAAAGGGGGAGAGAGGTGAGTACAGTATGTGAAAGGGAAGGGGAGAGTATGTGAAAAAAGTGAGTACAGTATGTGAAAGGGGAGGGAGAGAGGTGAGTACAGTATGTGAAAGGGAGGGAGAGAGGTGAGTACAGTATGTGAAAGGGAGAGAAGTGAGTACAGTATGTGAAAGGGAGAGAGGTGAGTACAGTATGTGAGTACAGTATGTGAAAGGGAGAGAGGTGAGTACAGTATGTGAAAGGGAGAGAGAGGTGAGTACAGTATGTGAAGGGAGAGAGAGAGGTGAGTACAGTATGTGAAAGGGGAGAGGTACAGATGTGAAAGTGACAGTACAGTATGTGAAAGGGAGAGAGGTGAGTACAGTATGTGAGGAGGAGAGAAAGGAGTACAGATGTGAAAGGGAGAGAGGTGAGTACAGTATGTGAAAGGGAGGAGGTGAGTACAGTATGTGAAATGTGTACAATGTGAGGAGAGAAGGTGAGTACAGTATGTGAAAGGGAGAGAGGTGAGTACAGTATGTGAAAGGGAGAGAGGTGAGTACAGTATGTGAAAGGGAGAGAGGTGAGTACAGTATGTGAAAGGGGGGAGTACAGTAGTGAGTACAGTATGTGAAAGGGGAAGGAGAGAGGAGAGAGTACAGTATGTGAAAGGGAGAGAGGTGAGTACAGTATGTGAAATGGAGGAGTGAGTACAGTATGTGAAAGGGAGGGAGGTGAGTAGTATGTGAAAGGGAGGAGAGAGGTGAGTACAGTGTGAAAGGTGTGTACAATGTGAAAGGGAGAGAGAGAGGTGAGTACAGTATGTGAAAGGGAGAGAAGTGAGTACAGTATGTGAAAGGGAGAGAGGTGAGTACAGTATGTGAAAGGGAGAGAGAGAGGTGAGTACAGTATGTGAAAGGGAGAGAAGTGAGTACAGTATGTGAAAGGGAGAGAAGTGAGTACAGTATGTGAAAGGGAGAGAGGTGAGTACAGAATGTGAAATGGAGGGAGAGAGGTGAGTACAGTATGTGAAAGGAAGGGAGAGAGGTGAGTACAGTATGTGAAAGGGAGAGTGGGAGGTGAATACAGTATGTGAAGGGGGGGAGAGAGGTGAGTACAGTATGTGAGAGGGAGAGAAGTGAGTACAGTATGTGAAAGGGAGGGAGAGAGGTGAGTATAGTATGTGAAAGGGAGGGAGAGAGGTGAGTACAGTATGTGAAAGGGAGAGAGGTGAGTACAGTATGTGAAAGGGAGAGAAGTGAGTACAGTATGTGAAAGGGAAGGGAGAGAAGTGAGTACAGTATGTGAAAGGGAGGGAGAGAGTGAGTACAGTATGTGAAAGGTACAGTATGTGAAAGGGAGGGAGAGGTGAGTACAGTATGTGAAAGGGAGAGAGAGGTGAGTACAGTATGTGAAAGGGAGAGAGGTGAGTACAGTATGTGAAAGGGAGAGAAGTGAGTACAGTATGTGAAAGGGAGGGAGAGAGGTGAGTACAGTATGTGAAAGGGAGGGAGAGAGGTGAGTACAGTATGTGAAAGGGAGAGAGGTGAGTACAGTATGTGAAAGGGAGAGAGGTGAGTACAGTATGTGAAAGGGAGAGAGGTGAGTACAGTATGTGAAAGGGAGAGAGGTGAGTACAGTATGTGAGAGGGAGAGAGGTGAGTACAGTATGTGAAAGGGAGAGAGGTGAGTACAGTATGTGAAAGGGAGAGAGGTGAGTACAGTATGTGAAAGGGAGAGAAGTGAGTACAGTATGTGAAAGGGAGGGAGAGAGGTGAGTACAGTATGTGAAAGGGAGAGAGGTGAGTACAGTATGTGAAAGGGAGAGAGAGAGGTGAGTACAGTATGTGAAAGGGAGAGAGAGTGAGTACAGTATGTGAAAGGGGAGAGAGAGGTGAGTACAAGAAAGGGAGAGAGGTGAGTACAGTATGTGAAAGGGAGAGAGGTGAGTACAGTATGTGAAAGGGAGAGTGGGGTGGGAGAGAGAGGTGAGTACAGTATGTGAAAGGGAGAAGAGGTGAGTACAGTATGTGAAAGGGAGAAGTGAGTACAGTATGTGAAAGGGAGAGAGAGGTGAGTACAGTATGTGAAAGGGAGAGAAGGTGAGTACAGTATGTGAAAGGAGGGAGAGAGAGGTGAGTACAGTATGTGAAAGGGAGAGAGAGTGAGTACAGTATGTGAAAGGGAGAAAGGAGAGTGAGAGGTGAGTACAGTATGTGAAAGGGAGAGGGAGAGGTGAGTACAGTATGTGAAAGGGAGAGAAGGTGAGTACAGTATGTGAAAAAGAGGGAGGAGAGGTGAGTACAGTATGTGAAAGGGAGAGAGAGGTGAGTACAGTATGTGAAAAGGGAGGGAAGGTGAGTACAGTATGTGAAAGGGAGAGAAGTGAGTACAGTATGTGAAAGGGAGAGAAGTGAGTACAGTATGTGAAAGGAGAAAGGTGAGTACAGTATGTGAAAGGGAGGAAGGTGAGTACAGTATGTGAAAGGGAGGGAGAGAGGTGAGTATAGTATGTGAAAGGGAGAGAGGAGTGAGTACAGTGTGTGAAAGGGAGAGAGGTGAGTACAGTATGTGAAATGGAGAGAAGGTGAGTACAGTATGTGAAAAAGAGAGAGGTACAGATGTGAAAGGGGAGAGAGGTGAGTACAGTATGTGAAAGAGGGAGAGAGGTGAGTACAGTATGTGAAATGGGGGAGGTGAGTACAGTATGTGAAGGTGAGTACAGTATGAAAGGGGAGAGTGAGTACAGTATGTGAAAGGGAGAGAGAGGTGAGTACAGTATGTGAGTACAGAATGGAAGAGAGGTGAGTACAGTATGTGAAAGGAGGGAGAGAGGTGAGTACAGTATGTGAAAGGGAGAGAGGAGTACAGTATGTGAGTACAGTATGTGAAAGGGAGGAAGAGGGAGTATGTGAAAGGGAGGAGGTGAGTACAGTATGTGAAAGGGAGGAGAGAGAGTACAGTATGTGAGGAGAGAGAGAGGTGAGTAAGTATGTGAAAGGGAGGAGAGAGGTGAGTACAGTATGTGAAAGGGGGAGAGAGGTGAGTACAGTATGTGAAAGGGGAGGGAGAGGGAGAGAGGTGAGTACAGTATGTGAGAAAGGGAGAAAGGGAGAGAGGAGGTGAGTACAGTATGTGAAAGGGGAGAGAGGTGAGTACAGTATGTGAAATGGGGAGAGAGAGGTGAGTACAGTATGTGAAAGGGGAGAGAGTGAGTACAGTATGTGAAAGGAGAGAAGTAGTACAGTATGTGAAAGGGAGAGAGAGGTGAGTACAGTATGTGAAAGGGAGAGAGGTGAGTACAGTATGTGAAAGGGAGAGAGAGAGAGTGAGTACAGTATGTGAAAGGGAGTATGTGAGGGAGAGAGAGGTGAGTACAGTATGTGAAAGGGAGAGAAAGTGAGTACAGTATGTGAAAGGGGGAGAAGAAATGAGTACAGTATGTGAGAGGGAGGTGAGTACAGTATGTGAAAGGGGAGAGAGGTGAGTACAGTATGTGAAAGGGAGAGAGGTGAGTACAGTATGTGAAAGGAGGAGTGAGTACAGTATGTGAAAGGGAGAGAGGTGAGTACAGTATGTGAAAGGGAGAGAGGTGAGTACAGTATGTGAAAGGGAGAGAGAGGTGAGTACAGTATGTGAAAGGAGAGAGGTGAGTACAGTATGTGAAAGGGAGAGAGAGGTGAGTACAGTATGTGAAAGGGAGAGAAGTGAGTACAGTATGTGAAAGGGAAGGTGAGTACAGAGAAAGAGGAGATGTGAGTAGTACAGTATGTGAAAAGGGAGAGAGGTGAGTACAGTATGTGAAAGGGAGAGAGGTGAGTACAGTATGTGAAAGGGAGAGAGGTGAGTACAGTATGTGAAAGTGAGTACTATGTGAGGGAGAGAGGTGAGTACAGAATGTGAAATGGAGGAAGGTGAGTACAGTATGTGAAAGAGAGGGAGAGAGGTGAGTATAGTATGTGAAAGGAGAGAGGTGAGTACAGTATGTGAGTACAGTATGTGAAATGGAGAGAAGTGAGTACAGTATGTGAAAGGGAGAGAGAGGTGAGTACAGTATGTGAAAGGAGAGAGGTGAGTACAGAATGTGAAATGGAGGAAGGTGAGTACAGTATGTGAAAGGAGGGAGAGAGGTGTACAGTATGTAGGGAGAATGTGTACAGTATGGAAAGGGAGAGAGGTGAGTACAGTATGTGAAAGGGAGGGAGAGAGGTGAGTACAGTATGTGAAAGGGAGGAGAGAGGTGAGTACAGTATGTGAAAGGGGAGGGAGAGAGGTGAGTACAGTATGTGAAAGGGAGAGAGGTGAGTACAGTATGTGAAAGGGAGAGAAGGTGAGTACAGTATGTGAAAGAGGGAGAGGTGAGTACAGTATGTGAAAGGGAGAGAGAGGTGAGTACAGTATGTGAAAGGGGAGAGAGGTGAGTACAGTATGTGAAAGGGAGAGAGGTGAGTACAGTATGTGAAAGGGGAGAGAGGTGAGTACAGTATGTGAAAGGGAGAGAGAAGGTGAGTACAGTATGTGAAAGTGAGTACAGATGTGAGAGGGAGAGAGGTGAGTACAGTATGTGAAAGGGAGAGAGGTGAGTACAGTATGTGAAAGGGAGGGAGAAGGGAGTACAGTATGTGAAAGGGAGAGAGGTGAGTACAGTATGTGAAAGGGAGAGAAGTGAGTACAGTATGTGAAAGGGGAGAGGTGAGTACAGTATGTGAAAGATGATGTGATTACAGTATGTGAAAGGGAGAGAAGTGAGTACAGTATGTGAAATGGGGAGAGAGGTGAGTACAGTATGTGAGAAGAGAGGGAGTATGTGAAAGGGAGAGGTGAGTACAGTATGTGAAAGGGAGAGACAGGTGAGTACAGTATGTGAAAGGGAGAGGTGAGTACAGTATGTGAAAGGGAGAGAGAGAGGTGAGTACAGTATATGTGAGTACAGTATGTGAAAGGGAGAGAAGTGAGTACAGTATGTGAAAGGGAGAGAGGTGAGTACAGAATGTGAAATGGGAGGAAGGTGAGTACAGTATGTGAAAGAGAGGGAGAGAGGTGAGTATAGTATGTGAAAGGGAGAGAGGTGAGTACAGTGTGTGAAAGGGAGAGAGGTGAGTACAGTATGTGAAATGGAGAGAAGTGAGTACAGTATGTGAAAGGGAGAGAGATGAGTACAGAATGTGAAATGGAGGAAGGTGAGTACAGTATGTGAAAGAGAGGGAGAGAGGTGAGTATAGTATGTGAAAGGGAGAGAGGTGAGTACAGTGTGTGAAAGGGAGAGAGGTGAGTACAGTATGTGAAATGGAGAGAAGTGAGTACAGTATGTGAAAGGGAGAGAGAGAGGTGAGTACAGTATGTGAAAGGAAGGGAGAGAGGTGAGTACAGTATGTGAAAGGGAGAGTGGGAGGTGAATACAGTATGTGAAAGGGAGGGAGAGAGGTGAGTACAGTATGTGAAAGGGAGAGAGTACAGTATGTGAAAGGGAGAGAGGTGAGTACAGTATGTGAAAGGGAGAGAGAGAGGTGAGTACAGTATGTGAAAGGGAGAGAGAGGTGAGTACAGTATGTGAAAGGGAGGGAGAGAGGTGAGTACAGTATGTGAAAGGGAGAGAGGTGAGTACAGTATGTGAAAGGGAGGGAGAGAGGTGAGTACAGTATGTGAAAGGGAGAGAGGTGAGTACAGTATGTGAAAGGGAGAGAGAGAGGTGAGTACAGTATGTGAAAGGGAGAGAGAGGTGAGTACAGTATGTGAAAGGGAGAGAGAGGTGAGTACAGTATGTGAAAGGGAGAGAAGTGAGTACAGTATGTGAAAGGGAGAGTACAGTATGTGAAAGGAGAGAGGTGAGTACAGTATGTGAAAGGGAGAGAAGTGAGTACAGTATGTGAAAGGGAGGGAGAGAGGTGAGTACAGTATGTGAAAGGGAGAGAGGTGAGTACAGTATGTGAAAGGGAGAGAGAGGTGAGTACAGTATGTGAAAGGGAGAGAAGTGAGTACAGTATGTGAAAGGGAGAGAAGTGAGTACAGTATGTGAAAGGGAGAGAGGTGAGTACAGAATGTGAAATGGAGGAAGGTGAGTACAGTATGTGAAAGGAAGAGGAGAGAGGTGAGTACAGTATGTGAAAGGGAGAGAAGTGGTACAGTATGTGAAGGGAGGGAGAGAGGTGAGTACAGTATGTGAGAGGGAGAGAAGTGAGTACAGTATGTGAAAGGGAGAGAGGTGAGTACAGTATGTGAAAGGGAGGGAGGTGAGTACAGTATGTGAAGGGAGGGAGAGAGGTGAGTACAGTATGTGAAAGGGAGAGAGGTGAGTACAGTATGTGAAAGGGAGAGAGGTGAGTACAGTATGTGAAAGGGAGAGAGGTGAGTACAGTATGTGAGAGGGAGAGAGGTGAGTACAGTATGTGAAAGGGAGAGAGGTGAGTACAGTATGTGAAAGGG